>NC_132791.1:186434276-186734573 GCF_048418805.1 Vulpes vulpes | reverse complement strand
GGCTATTGCGGACGCTGCTGCTAGAAACATTGGGGTGCAGGTGTCCCGGCGTTTCCCTGCATCTGTATCTTTGGGGTAAATCCCCAGCAGTGCAATTGCTGGGTCATAGGGCAGATCTATTTTTAACTCTTTGAGGAACCTCCACACAGTTTTCCAGAGTGGCTGCACCAGTTCACTCTCTTGCACCAGACACAAAGATAAACTCAAAATGGATGAAAGATCTAAATGTGAGACAAGAGTCCATCAAAATCCTAGAGAAGAACACAGGCAACACCCTTTTTGAACTCAGCCACAGTAACTTCTTGCAAGATACATCCATGAAGGCAAAACAAACAAAAGCAAAAATGAACTATTGGGACTTCATCAAGATAAGAAGCTTTTGCACAGCAAAGGATACAGTCAACAAAACTCAAAGACAACCTACAGAATGGGAGAAGATATTTGCAAGTGACCTATCAGATAAAGGGCTAGTTTCCAAAATCTATAAAGAACTTATTAAACTCAACACCAAAGAAACAAACAATCCAATCATGAAATGGGCAAAAGACATGAAGAGAAATCTCACAGAGGAAGACATAGACATGGCCAACAAGCACATGAGAAAATGCTCCGCATCACTTGCCATCAGGGAAATACAAATCAAAACCACGAGATACCACCTCACACCAGTGAGAATGGGGAAAATTAACAAGGCAGGAAACCACAAATGTTGGAGAGGATGCGGAGAAAAGGGAAGCGTCTTACACTGTTGGTGGGAATGTGAACTGGTCCTACCATGGTTATTTTAAAAATGTTCACGATCTAAACATTCTCTCTTTTAGAATCAGTACTTCAGAAATATTAAATATAATAACATATTCAGGAAAGGAATTTATTTTCAAAAACGGTTTTGAAATTGATTATTCCATATAAAATTTCATTTTAAATATTTATTTATTTATTTATTTATTTATTTATTTTTAGGATTTACTTATGTATTTATGATAGACATAGAGAGAGAGAGGCAGAGACACAGGAGGAGGGAGAAGCAGGCTCCATGCCTGGAGCCCGTCGTGGGACTCGATCCCGGGTCTCCAGGATCAGGCGGTGGGCCAAAGGCAGGCGCTAAACTGCTGAGCCACCCAGGGATCCCTCATTTTAAATATTTAAAGAAATATTAATTTCAATTTTGAGGTGTATTTTATTTTATTATTTTATTATTTTTAAGATTTTATTTATTTATTCATGACAGACACAAAGAGAGAGAGAGAGAGAGAAAGAAAGAGAGGCAGAGACACAGGCAAAGGGAGAAGCAGGCTCCATGCAGGGTGCCCAACGTGGGACTCGATCCCAGACCAAGGATTACACCCTGAGCCAAAGGCAGATGCTCAACCACTGAGCCACCCAGGCATCCCATGTATTTTAAAATAATATCATTTCCAGGCTTCACACTTTGTGAAGTTCACTGAGAATAAGTAATGTGTCTGAACTGTGTAATGAGAAAATAAAAGCCCTGGTATTACCCAAAAGACTATAATACTGAGAGTTAAGTTCTATTAAGTGACGTGGGAACTTTTCTAAAAACCAAACCTATGGTTTTATTCCACACTTCTGGCTTTCTCAGCTTCCCTCATTAATCTTGCAGTAAATGATGCTAATATAGGAGTTGCAGGGTGCATCGGAGTCTGCTTATTCTCTGTTTGTGGTCTCCAGTGGGTGTGAGGTTGTAGCAATTAAGGCAGTGTGTATGCTGTTTTGAGGCACCACAAAGATAGATTAATTCGGTTGCAAATGGTCCCAATGACATTGCCAACAGAGACTTTGATGGGCTTGGTCCAAGGTGATTGAGTCTGAGAATATTGATGGATAGAGGATCTCAAAAGAAGAGAATTGGCTATGGGAAGTAAATGGGAAGCATCTGGTGCCTGGTACAATGAACAAGCCATGGCTATCATTGCCAGAGACTAAAAATGAATCCATCCTTTGAAAGCACTATTTACCAAAACTAATATAAGATAAAGGGGATAACATCAGCACTAAAGAATTTGAATTTCAACTTCTAATCTTCACAAAGAAAACTCCAGTCCCAGATTAAATTTATACGCTATCAATGGAACCAATAGTACTTACTAAACTTACCCAAACATTTTCCTAATATAGAGAAAGAGGATGAAATTTATTACACATATTTTGATAACTCGCTGATGAATTTTACCAAACATTTAAGGAAGAAAGAGAATGAAGGGTTTTCCAGTCAACAGGTGTAGAAAAAAACATTTGAAAAAAATTCAACAATCACAGCAAAACTTTCAGTACTCGGGGAATAGAACATAATGGACTGGAATATAGAGAAACCTCATTAAATGTATAGAGGGGAACTATGAGTGTGACCAGCATCATAGTTAATGGTGATTTTTTTTTTTTTTATCTATTTGCTTTTACTAGCAGGAGAAAGTGCCATCCAACAGGGCAATCAATAGTCGTATGTGGCCACTGAGTATTTAAAATGTGGCCACCTCAGGGTGCCTAGGTAACTCAGTTTGGTTAAGCGTCCAACTCTTCATTTCATCTCAGGTCATGATCTCAGGGTTGTGAGATCAAGCCCTGTGTCAGGCTCCACACTGGCCATGGAGCCTGCTTAAAATTCTCTCTCTCTCCCTCTGCCCCTCACTCCCCGCCACTGGTTGTGCACACTTTCTCTCTCTAAAATCACCAAAAAAAAATTTTTTTTAATGTGGCTAGCTCAAACCAAGATATACTATTAGTGTAAAATACACAGTGGATCTCAATAACGTATTTGGAAAAGGAAATGTAAAATATTTCATTAATGATTTATCTTCACTTAAAGTAGAAAAAATCATATTTTGGTATATTTTATTCATCAAATTTGCTTTTAAATGTCATCTTTTTACTTGTTTAATGTGGCTACTATAAACAAGAAATTAAAATTACATATATGATCCACATTATGGTCTCACATATTTCTTTTGGACCGCACTGTTCTAAGTTTTACTAGTCCATCTAATCTGATGAAGCTCTGAAATGAGATATGAACCAAAGGCATTCTCAATATTGAAACGTAAAGATGTAATCTTATGTGATTTCTCTTTTTTCTTATATTGTAACTGGCACAGGTTGGATCCTACATTTATAAACAGTTACAGAAGTCTACGGACCACTCTTTAACTAAAGTATAAAGTTTCCTCCAAAATTATTTTAAGGCCAAAACTTTCTCTCTAGCACTACCTTTTATGTAATGACCTTTAGCATTTTGTGACCTCACAGAGGGGTTCTCTTTTTTTCCTCAAACTTCTTTTCTGCCTGCCTACTTTTGTTCCAACTATTTGGCTTATCTGAAATATCTTTTCCCCTTTTATTTATTTATTTTTAGTACTACTTCAAATACCAGCTTGACTCATCTGTGAGAACTGAACACTCACACTTCTGATCCTACCTGTCCTGTTCCCAATTTTGAACCCATCTTTCTAAAACAGGCCTCATTTTCTCTTTATTTCAATATTACAGTGAGGTGTCGTATATCTGATCCTGTGCTAAGGGACTCTGTGATCACTAGGACCATGAGATTTCCTGCTTGCCTCATCCATAGCTCCTACCCTGGTTTGCACATGGTAGCTGTTCAGGGCTTGTTTGCAAAATTCCTTTTCACTTTTATGTGCATGTGTATGTATTTATTAATTTATTTATTAATTTATAAGAGCAATTTGTGAAGATGTGATATATTCTTGGGTTTATTTAGAGTGCCTCTTTGGATCTGGAGTTGCCTCATTAGCAATCCACCAGGGTACTAATTGCATGTGACACCATAGATGTATTGTGTCCTATTTTCTAAATCCCTGGATGGAAATAGAGACAAGGGTTGAATCTAAAACAAACACAGAATATATAGACCTCTCCTTCCTGCGCTACGACTACTAGTCAGAGCAGGTGGAAAATTTTCTTACCTCAAAAAAAGTATTTCTGCCATTGCCTTTGAGAATCTACCAGATGGGATCTTTTTCCTCTGCAGCTTAAAACTTTTGTTCTTAATCTAAGAAATACCCCCTGACTCCTACTTGAATGCTGTTAGCTAAACATACCTTTTGAAGAACAAATTCTGATAAGAAATAAAGGTTGGACAACTGAGTGGAGAGATGTGATCACAGAAGACAAGTAGCTGCTAAGTTTGCCCAGTATCCTCTGTGGGGCTCTTAATTACCCGGTACCCGCAAGTGCCACATCCTTGAGGACTCACTCCACCCACAGCCCCCTTCTCAAGTATCTGCCCACAGCAGACATTGCTTATTTTAAATAGATGCCGTCTGCATGTGCAAAATATACTCAGGTGATGTTTCATAAAGACTGAAAACCCGATTGAGATAAAGTACAGAATCACTTGGGGAAACTAGGTCCCATCTCCACCCTCTCAGTGTCAACTTTATTGTCAAACAATTTAAGAATTAACCACTCCAGACTGTTCATGCCACAAATGGTGTAGCTCTCCTATAAAAGTATTGTTTTTGTGGTATCAGTCCATACTTAGCCAGGATTTTAATTGTGAACAAGTCACCTAAACACCTATCCCAGTCTTTTTTCCACCACCCGAAGACCTGGAAGTTTCTTCTTTTTCACATTTGTGTGGACAAAGTTCTTCAATCATTTCATACCCTAGCTCTCCTCCTTCCCATTCTTTCTCTGATTCCCTAATCCTCTCTGCTTCCTGCAATCACAATTCAAAACTAGTCTTACATTATAAGTGACCAATATCAGTGGAACTGCCTCTTTGTTCAGTGACACGTCGCTCTGTCATTCAACGTAAATGGACATGAGCCTAAATGAAGAGTTGCTGGTGGTTTTTCAGAGGCAAAGAGGAGTGAGATTGAATTGAAGTGCTCTGTGGCAAGACAAAGTCCCCTAACCAATTTATTTTTCAATGGACTTATGAAATATATTTGAGGGAGAAAACACTGTGTTGAACAGTTATGTTATTTAAAAGATTTCTACAGCCTTTAGTATGTTAATGAAAACTGTGAACATCCCTGTTAAGGATATGGTTTACCACTTTTCCATCTTTGACTATAAACATTTTTATAAACACATGAGTGCAAGCATGTAACACGTACACACAACGAATTTGTGACTATCCAATGACTAGTGCCAGTGCTCCATGGAACACAGTTTGGGAAATGCTGTTTTAGAGAAAGGAAAGAGAAAACCCCTTTTCAGCTCATAAGAAAGCTATTGTTTAATAAGACAGATGAAAAATACTCCAAGAATATATCATCAAAGACTGAGTGTCATCAAAATAAGTATGGGCATGGACAGGTCTTCAAGAATTTGAAGTGTTTCTACATTGAAGATGAGAGAAAAGATGGGAGCCCCAAAGGCATGGAGAGGGTGGACAGATAAAGGGAGATTACAGGATATAATAAGAAAATGGCCACAAGTTCAGTTCACAGAAGGGGTTCTCAACTGTGGACGGCTGAGCTCTCCTCCTGCCAAGGCGTACAGCAAATGCCAATGGCTCATTTGGTTGTCAGGCTGCAGATGAGGATGAACATATCATTGGCATCCAGTGGGAAGCACCTTGGGAAGCTGCCAAACATCCTACAGTGCACCGGACAACCTGCTCTTGCTGCGCTGCTACCACCACCACAAGAACTTATCTCTCCCCAAATGTCACTAATGCCACCCTTAAGACACCTTGCACTAGAGTACAACGTGCGTGAAAGCCATGTCAGCCTCAAGAATATGGCCAAGGTCCTATGAAACATTTACAAGTCCAAAATACAACATGTCTTTCAGTTCGCAAAGGGAACCAGGGCATTTTTTCCTGTAGGCAGAATATTGAGAGTTAAGTCTAACTCGGAGAGAGAAAGTAAAATAGTGGGGATACAATTCAGGTGAGACGTAGTGAGTTGCAAGTATGAAAAATAGCAGTCATCAACCATCTTGTCACCCTCATCAAACCATAAGGAGTATCTGGGTGTAGAGCTTCCCAGAATTATAAAAGCAACATATGACACTATGTCACTTATTGTCATGTTATAGCGTTTATGATGAATTTAATTTATATTAGGCACTGCGCTACTTGTGCTAGTTTTAAACCTTGATAAATACTTGTATGATTAATTAAAAAGCAATATATATATTATATATGTCTACATATCTCGAAATGCTCCCTCTATGAGTATACGTCTACGTACCCAGTTGCCTTTACTCAGTAGGTTGGCATCAGACATCAGAGGCCTCCATAGTTCAGGAGGGGCCTCATCTCCTCTTGACTGTCCGTTGGCTTGCAGGCTTGTAGTTTCTCTCCCTCCTGGGAAGATACTAACGTTGTGTCCTTGGTTTGGCCAGAGGAGGAACTGCATGATAGCACCCTGCCCACAAGATGGCAGTGGCCAGACGGTGTTTTGATGATAGAGGTTATTGGTGCCTGGGTTTAAAAAAAAAAAAAAAAAAAGGCTTGTTTGGTAATTCAATTTGTGTCTGTCTATCAGAAGAGGATAAGGGGATTTCAGAGGCAGACGGCAAGGGGGAAAGAGCATTAGTGGTACAATTTCTTTATAAGAAAGAAAAAAAAAAGAGCTGTTTCTCTGTGTGCCACAAACCTGCTCATCTTTTTTCTCAAAGTGAAAATATTTTCACATAATTGCAGCACGATATTTAATAGCTGCGAGTCTCTTAGCAAAGCCTTGTCCGTCCAGGGCAATGCCCATCACTCTCTTCCCATGTATAAATATTTGAAAGTGGGATTTTTATTGTGGTTTTGTTTTCCACTTTGCTGGCAAAGTGTTCCAATTTAATTTAAAATTTTATATACCATGGAGGCTTCATTTTGCTGCAAAACAATAAATATTTTTATTCATCTCTAGTAGCAGGTAAGTGGTGATAACTATTTGGCCAACTTATGGATAACTGTTGACCTCAAAATTCTCTTCTTTTATTTGAGCCATATGATATATCCCATTTCTTTAGATAAATACCTTGCCTGTGTGTCAGCCATCTATACCGCCAGCCTCATTTAGTCTGAAAGGAATCTAAACTGGGCTCTGTCCTTATCCCCAAAATTGCTGACAAATTGTTTTGTTATTTGGAAAAATTATCCAAAAAATATAATTTTTTTATATAAGAAACTATATAGTTCAGTGCCTTATACAAATGTGAGTAGCACATGATAAAGTGTGAACTATTTTTTATAGAATAGATGAATGAAAAGAGAAAGCAATTGTTATGGTGAAGTGGTCACCGTAAATAAAGGATCAAATCAACGGATACAAAAAATCAGAACTCTTTTAAGCTCATAATGGATATAAATAAAACTGCATTATTGAAAGTGTGGAGATTTATATAGCTACGCTATTGCCTCCCCAAAACATGTTCTTAGGACAGATGACTTTTGGGAAATAAAACACTATTTTGTTGCTTTTGTGTTTTATAAATATACTTTGGATTTCCTGTTTTGAGATAGGGTACTTTGTTCCCTTACTATGCTTGCTTTCTTTTCTTTTCTTTTTTTTTCTTTTTTCTTTCTTTCTTTCTTTCTTTCTTTCTTTCTTTCTTTCTTTCTCTCTCTCTCTCTTTCTTTCTTTCTTTCTTTCTCTTTCTTTCTTTCTTTTCTTTTTCTTTCTTTCTTCTTTCTTTCTTTCTCTTTCTTCTTTCTTTCTTTTCTTTCCTCCTGTCTTTTCCTTTTTTATCTTCTTTCTCTTTCTCTCTGCCTGGTCCCTACCTTCTGTGTGTGTGTGTGTGTGTGTGTGCGCGCGTGTGTGTGTTTGGAGAGGATAGGATCCCATACAGTCGCTCAAGCCTCTGGGACAGCATGAACAAAGTCTTTAAAACTATATGCAGCTTGCTTTCTTCTCCACAAGATGAAATAATAGTAAGAGTTTGGAGCTATGAAGGAATGAAGAAATAATGTAAATTGAGTTTGGAAGAGCAGAAGCTAACTCGCTAAATAAATGTTTAATAAATAATTAAGTGAAGGCACACTAATCCACAAGCACAGTAGGTATAAAGCCTGTTATGCATTTAAAGGCACAGCAAACTGCAAGAGAGCCCAAGCATCTCTGCTCCAAAGGAAAGGCAAGTACCCCGCTAAATGTGAGATTGTCCCCTTCCTTAAGATGAGTTCAGCCTGTACGTCCTTGTGAGGAACGTTAACTTGAATAACTCAATAACTAGAGTAACTGGCAAGGCTGCAGTTCAATTTGGTGGGAGGTTTGAAAGGAAAAGAGATATAGGTGGGGTGAGGCCCCCACTGCCCTCCTCGACCCTGCTTCCTGCAGTCTCAGACCTCAGCCCTGCACCTCCAGCCAAAGCTGCCAACTCTCTGAGCACCATTCACAGTGCAGACTGGCCCCCAGGGGAATAAAGGGGGAAAGGATTTAGGGAGTCTGATCTTTTATTGGAGAGTGGTTGGGGGAAAGTGAGGACGTACACATGTCTTTTCAAAATTAACAAGACATATTTCAATTGTTTATTTGTGTATGAGGAAGGTAGCCTCGGAGTCTGGACAACCAGCAAAGGTGAAAACAGACAGGAGTAGGGGTAAAAGGGGGAGGAAGATAAAATTGACACAAAGAAAAGTAAAGAGAATCTGCAGATGATGTGGAAATGGTCAATATTGTAAACTGATTGGCTGCACCCACAGGCAGCCTTGAGAAGGCCGGCTCGGGCTCTCCGAGTAAAAAACTGTCATTATTTATGCATTCTCCAAAAAGCTTTGAGAATATAATTGTGATGTATATTTAGGTACATGACTGTGTCTTGTCTGACACTGTCCTTCCCTTAATACCTCCACGTTACCTAAGCCATCATTTTGTTTCAGGATTTGGTGACTGATTTACTGGAGTTCCTCCTCTTATAAGGACATCTGCCGGGGACCCTCCTTCTCATGGGGGCCCATTTCATTAAATGTCTTCGGTTGAGCCTGCAGAAAATAGCCAACTTAGCTGGAGACATGACTTCTCATTCTCTGTGTTTGAATATTCCCTGGAATTTCTCAAACTCAACTATAAAGCAATTTGCATATATCTGATTCATCTACTGGGCTACTTTTGGAAACTCTGGAAGCCAAAGGGAAGTCACTGGAGGACATCATCCATAGCTCATTCTGTTACAGGTTCCTCATGAGAGACACATCCACTTACCCAGGGAGTTCAATGTAAAGTAGAAGTCGCCAACCTTAAAGAGTGCAGTGTGGGTCATAGCCCAGCTGAGAGCAGCAGAAAGACCAAGACAGAAGTTGAGGCCCTGGTACTCTTGCAGGTGCAAGAAATGAAGACCAGACCCTGTGCTTCTCCCTGTATGTTAATGCACAGATTCTTGAAGTGTGGGGCATTTGCCACTGTATTAAGAAAGATGGTTTTTATATTGTGAGAGGCTAGGCATTTTTTTTAAGTGTGCCCTTTACACTTTTCTATCAGTCCATCCATCAGAGTAGAGGTCTTGGGGGTGTCTGGGTCGCTCAGTCGGTTAACTGTCTTCAGCTCAGGTCATGCAGGGTCCTGGGATCAAGCCCCACATTGGGCTCCCTGCTTGACCTGTTTCTCCCTCTCCCTCTGCCTGCCACTGCCCCTGCTTGTGTGCTTGCTCGCTCTCTCGCTCTCTCTCTCTGTCAAATAAAATTAAAAAAAAAATAAAAAAATTAAAAAAAAAAAACAAATAATCTTAAAAAAAAAAAGAAAAGAGGTCTTGGTGGTCACCTGACTATCTTAAACCTCTCCTGTATATGCACCATCTAGAAGTCTAGTAAAGAAATAAGAAGCTCTTAGCTCAAAATCTCAGACAAGCAATGGCATCTACCTACTATTTAATAACATTGGTTATATCATATTTATTTCATTTTTATTTTATTTATTTATTTTGAGAAGTGAGGGGAGGACAGAGGGAAAAGGAGAGAGAAAAATCTTAAGCAGGCTCTATGCCCCGCATGGGAGCCCCACAGGGCTCGATCTCACAACCCTGAGATCATGACCTGAGTCAAAATAAAGAGTCAGATGCTCAACCTGAGCCACTGAGGTGCCTGATATTTTATTTTTAAATAGGGGTTAATTGTTGATCATTTGTCACAGTAATAGAAAAATGGATTTTTTGAGTTGCTTAAGTTAGATATCAGCCAATATGAGGAAAACATTAAATAATTAACAGTACAGATAGCACATGAATCTGGCAGGTTTATGAACAACTGAATATTGATTCTGATGCTGGGTCAGGGAAGCTATTCTCTGTACTGACTTTGTATTAGAATCCCATAGGGAACTTTAAATATACAGTTGTTAGAATAACATCCCAGACCATTTAAATTACAATCTCCAGAGGCTGGAGCCTGGACATTGATTTTTTTTTAAGCCCTTCAAGTGTTTTTAATGTGCAGACAGTGTTGAAAGGCACTGGTGGAGGATGCTGATTCTAAGGAATGAGGATATATGCTCTCTGCTCCCTAGCCCAGCACAGATACACAGAGAGCCAGAAATAGATGCCATGGAATAGTCACGTAAATGCTTTCATATAAATAAAAAGCTCTCTTTTAAAAGAAAAACAAAATGTAATTCAAAATAAACTATTCTCCCTCACACTGAAGATTCAAATGTCTGGGCTTCTTTACACATTCTACTGGGACTAAACTCAGGTTCAGCCATTAGCTCAGTCCGTCACCTTGGGCAAGCCACTTGACTTCGCTGTGCACCAATTTCCATTTTTATAAAATAAAGGGAAAAATGGTGTTTGACATGGATGATCCCTGAAGACCCTTCCAGCTTGAAATCTTTATGGTTCTTCATTTTAAATGGAAATGACCAGACAATTAGTATTTCCTCCTTGCATCTGCATTAATGATGTTAACTAGAGATAGAATCATAGATGTCGTATATGAGGTTTTACTTTACTTTTTTTTATGTAGATAGATTTTGAAAACTAATTTTTTTTTCCTCTCCCTGAGCTGACAGTTCAGCCAGCAAGCAACCTTTTAAAAGCCTTACTCAGAGCAAGGAAAGCAGCCTGAGTATGCACGGAGAAGACATGTTTGACCTAGTAATGAGAACTGTGTAAAATCACATTGATTTTCTTTTTTGACCTCCCTTTCCATTTAACCATTTGTCAATACTGGGGAAAGAAAGCTGTAGCATGTAATTTTTCAGCAACGGGAGAAAAGACAACTTTTCTAGGAAAAGGAAGTTGGAATACAATTTTGACATGGCCTCAGAGCTTTAAGTAGAGTGACTTTTTTTCTAAGTTTTACCTGAATATAAATTTGTGGCATCAGACAAGTATTTTGCATTCAGGCCTTCCTGAATAAATGTTGACTGGTCTTACTTCTCTTCTGCCTCCAGGTCCAGCCTAAACCTTATTCTCTTTTTTTCTTTTACCTAACCCCGAAATGTCTTTCAAAACAGTTTAGGATTTACTTCTGTAAAGTCTGCTATAATATTTCCAAAAAGAATCTTCACCCCCTTGACAAGATTCAGTGCCTTATCATCACTGCTTAGCACATGTATCTACCAAAACCCTAGTACCTACATCAATGTCTCATGATTATTCGGTTTATTTGCCCCACTTCTGAGATTGCAAGGTCTTCAAGGTCATGGGCATGTTGGATTCACTTCCTCCTGCAGGGGCTGACATGGGTTTGGGAAATGGCAAAGAACATTTAGCGCTTACAAAGTATATTACTCCAAGATGAAAACATCCTTAAACAATCTGAGCTCAAAAGAGATTTTATTAAAAAAACAAAAAAAAAACAAAAAAAAACAAAAAACAAAAAACAAAACAAAACAAAAAAACAAAAAACAAAAAAAAAAAAGAGATTTTATTTATAGAATTGAAAGAATATGACTACATGATCATTCAATGATAATTTCTTCTCAAATCCATATTCAATTCCTAAAGGTGAGATTTGCATTCCCTAAACCCAGAATTGGAAGCAGTGGCTAAAAGGTGACATATTATGGGCCAACATAGATCAACTGGGTGTGCCTAGCTACAGTATTGAATTAAATGGGATTTTGAAAGTATATTAATGCTAACCAAGAGTTTCTGGATCATTAGCAATATGCACCAGGGCATTGTTAAGAAGATCGCCAATAAACAGGCTTTGTGTTTGCAAGAGTTGACTGAATTAATGAAATACAAATTTCATTAATTTATATTTAGATAAATATAAGTATAAGATCTAGATAGCTGAGATGTATGAATACTAGGTTGGGCAAGCATTTTAGAAGTAGTCCAATAACATAAAAAACATTCCAATAGTCTGAGTTACTGTCTGGGCCAAGTGCAACTTATGTACAGCAACGTTCTGCTATTTGAACCAATTTTCCCCAAATCTACTTTGCCATTATGTGATGTGTGTGTGCATGTGTGTGTTCTGTGTGCATGCACGCATGTGTGGTCGTTCCAGCTAACAGGGTTAGAAGGCAAGGTGAGGTAGGCCCTAGAGAGATACCGCGCTCGCAGTACGGCACGACCTCTTAGAAAGCTACCATAATATGTTGATATAAACAGAGATGTCAGCTACAGCCTCCCTTTCGACTTAAGGGGTCAGTCAACTTGAGATTAAGATTCTCAGTGATATGATAATCATCTCTTTCCCTGTCTCTTCTTTGGAGTAAGAGCTGTTCAAGAGCAGAAACTGTAAACCAAATTCATCTTTGTCTGTTGTATATACAGACTATAAAATAAATGTATGCTTGTGAGTGTGTGTGTGCAAAGTTAGGCATGTATATTATGGTTTCCTAAATCCATGTAAGTGAATATGGAATATTATTTGTATTCCACTACCATAAAAAGTCTCTCTTTTACATATTTACTTCTGGATGGAGTTGAGTGTACTTCAGAGTTTTGGAGACAATCTTTTCAATTTGAACCGGAACTTAATCTAATCCTCCATAATTTTTCTCAGCTGGGTATTGCTTTACTTAAAGCTAAAACACTATGCAGGGCAGAAAAGCCTGGTTTGGATGCATCTAGGAATGGAAAATGCAGAAAGTGCAGGATGCATTACAAATGGTGGTTTCTAAAAATATATCAATAAAGAGTGGAAATTAAAGAAGTATTACATTCCCCTAATATATGTGTGTACACATTACAGATATATGACAAATCAATGAATAGATTTTTTTTAAATATTTTATTTATTCATTCACCAGAGACACACAGAGAGAGTCAGAGACAGAGAGGGAGAACCAGGCTCCCCATGGGAAGCCTAATGCAGGACTCGATCCCTGAACCCAGGGGTCACGCCCTGAGCCAAAGGCAGACGCTCAACCACTGGGCTGCCCAAGTGTCCCAATCAATAGATTTTTTTTTTTTAAAGCAGACTCTCCTCCTCACCTGCCTCCCTTTAGAAAGTACCCACAACCTCATCTTGTTAGATATATACAGAATCACTAATCCTAAGTCTACAGCTCCAATGATGCTTAGTTACTGGCTGAATACACCCATCTACCTAGCATCAGACGAAGAAAGGTAACATTAGAAATATTCCTGTTTGTTACACTTCAGCATGAACCACTCACTGTCCTCAGTCCTAACAGTACACAATTTACCTACTTATGTATTTCACATAAATGGAATAATACAGTATTACTCATCTGCACCCGACATTTTTCATTTAGAATTCTGTTTCTGAGATTCCTTCATGTTGTTGCATGTTGCAGTGGGCACTGTGACACCACCCACATCCAGAAACCCCTCTACGAGTAGAGGACTTACCACCCCAGCAGCTGGAAATTATGCCAGCAGACAGCCCTTAGGGTCAGCAGTCTTTTAAAATTGATTTAACTGGTGCTACATGGTTCAGTCAGTTAGGCGTCTGACTCTTGATTCTGGCTCAGGTCCTGGTCTCAGGGTGGTGAGATCACCCCTGTCGGACTCCCCGCTTGGAGAGTCTGCTTCTCTCCCTCTCCCCCTCCCCCTGCTCATGTTCTCTCTCTCTAGAATACATAAATAAGTCTTTAAAAAATAAAATAAAATTCATTTAACTGAAGAAAGGAATCTCACCTAAAGACTTGGCCACTCTCCACGGTAACCAATATCCAAAGACTGATCCCTATAGGGGTACGTAAGGTCAGCCCTTTTGTCCTAATTCCCGAGGTCTCTGATGGACCATTATTTCTTTACAGCTCTTTGCAGTGTTGGTCTAATAACTTTTGGGGGATTGGCTCCTTTTACTTTGCCCCGGTGCTGATCTAAGCAGAACCTCTAATACCAATCTGTAAATATGGAATTGTCGTTTATTCATCTTCATTGCTCTAGAGTATTCACTGTGTGCACAAAACATGATTCATGTGTTTATTCTACTGTGGATGGGTATATGAATAGTTTCCAATTCTGGTAACTATAAATAGTGCTACTGTGAACATTCTAGTATATATGTTTAGGTAAACATATTCATGAATTTTTTAGAAGTGGGATCGCTGGGCTTTTGACTCTGCATTTTTTCAGTTCTTTGATATATCTGTGTTAAGCAAATACTGGTATTATACTTTTAAATGACAGGCTTTTCTCCACCCAAAAGAATAAGGAAGACAACTTTTAAATTGGATATGAGTTATATCGGGTTGAAATATATATCTCTGTATATATACACATATACTTTAGATATATTTTTTACACTTTATATTCATATGTATTATATATGTGTTATAGATATATAAATTATATACTTTTATATACTATTATATACTTGTTATACATTTTTTCCTTTTTTTTTTTTTGAATAAAGGCTTTCCCTATGTAGCTCAGAGAATATTTATAATTGAGGTCAGTGGTGATTGCCAGTGGTGATTGATTGGTAGTGGTTGAATGGCATGCTATTCCAGGGAAGATTCTGTTATTATCTAGGCAAAGCAGGGAAATGCCATGACATATTAGTAATGTCTCCCATTTGTGCAGGAGAGGAGTCAGAGACATATATAGTATATTTTCATACCAAATGCCATGATTTTGCATCTCTTTCTAGGGAAAAATACATTTATCCAAAGATTTTTTAACCATTTGGCTAAATTTTATTAAGTTTTACATTTTCTCTTCCTGATGTGTGCAGTTGGTTAAAGCATTGGTTAAGTCAGCTAATTATATTAAGGTAAGACAAAATTTACAGAATTTTGCTCTAAGCTAAAACTCAATAACAAGGTTTGCTATTTACTGTCTGGATTACAAATACAGTAAAATAAAGAACTTCCAAACTTTAGAGTTTGAATTTCAGTTACTTGGACATAGAATTAAATATTATATCTCTCCAACAACAGATCTTAGTAAAGTAATGAGTATCCCATCACTTCTAATGCGTTGTTCCATTCAGAAGGGTTAAGGCAGGTACATTTTTTTTTATGACGGACATAGTAGAGAAATATCAAACTTCTACTGGGGAACTAGACCCAATGTCTCTAATGTCCTTTTCAACTGTGAGGTTCTGTGAGGTAAGTGTATCTATCTGGGTGAAGAGACACTATATATATATATATATATATATATATATATATGCTACTTGAATCCTAAATAATTATTTCTCTTTAGATCAGTAATCTTCACATGCTAAGGATTCATAAAATTGAATACTTTGTTTTCTATAATTCCATATATGTTGTCGACTTCCCATATCAAAACAACAACTGATCCATTCCGTCTTTAAATAACTAATTATTAAGTGCCTGTGATAGTGGTATGTGCCCACTGGAATGCCATGGCAAATAAAAGCAGACATCCTCTTTGCTTTCACAGAGCTTGTTGTCCGTAGGTTAAGAAAGGCATTCATGAACCACAGGAATAAAAGGAATAGTTCGATATACATGTAATGAGTGTTGTTGGTGCCCCGAGTAGCTCTCTTACCGCCTGGTGTAATCACACACATCCCCTCCTCTGTGTTTTGACTGTTTATAACTTCCTATAGCTGACTTCATCTCAGAGCATTGCTATTAGCCATACTGGAGTCAATTTCCTGTAGATTTTAGCATAACACCCCTCTGGCTTACCTTGGTTAAAACCTAAGGCTGATTGAAGGGCGTTACAAAAAGGCTGCCCCTTTCTGCAGGTAGGATTACCTCTGTGGTAGAATTTGTTCTCCAGACTTTAGGAGAAATTGGTGCTTGTCTGTAGCTGGGTCTACATTTTGTGCTTGCTTGTTTTCCTCCTCCCTCCTCCTTCTTCTTTTTATATCCTGCCTCCTTCACTCCCATCGTCCCCAAAAAAAACTATTTAAGAAAAAGTCCATACTGGCTTCAGACTTCACTTCTAGGGAATGAAAGCTATGATAATACCTAATTGCAATTTTGATACCTTATGAAGTATGTGTAAGTCTTCCTTTCAGAACACATCAGAGGTGAAGTCTAACTTGTAACGTGCAAGGATGGTTCTCCTTGGGAGTTGAACATGTATCTGAAATTAAAGGATGCTTAGGAGCAATGCAGATAATGGGATGGGAAGAGTTCCCCAAACAGAGAGAAATATGTGTCATAGAACACAAGAAAGAAGTATCCTGGAACATTTGAGGGAGTAGGGCTGGTGAGGTTGGATCACAGAGGATGATAAAAGGTGAGGTGAAAGGTAAGAGAAGATGGAAGAGTAGGTGAGAACTGAACTCTTTAGGCCACAGTAGAATGTGGATTTTAATTTAAGTCTAATGAGAAGGCTTTGAAATTTTAAAGTAGAATAATGGGATCATATGGAATTAAAAGTACATTTAACACCCTTAGCAACATTTTTCTAGATATGTTTCCTCAAGACCGAAAAAAATCATATTTAATTAAAATCAAATTAAAAAAAAAAAAAAGAGCAGAGGACCTAGACAGATATTTCTCCAAAGAAGACATACCAAAAAAGATGACCAACAGACACATGGAAAAACACTCAACATCACTCATCATCAGGGAAATGCAAATCAAAACCACATGAGATATCACCCTATACCTGTGAGAATGGTTAGAATAAAAAAAGACAAAAATAACAAATGTTGGAGAGGATGTGGAAAAAGGAGAACTGTCATGTACTGTTGGAACATAAATTGGCAGAGTGGAAAACAGTATTGAGGTTCCCCCCCAAAAAATCAAAAATAGAATTACCATATGATCCTGTAATTCCAATACTGGGTATTAACCCAAAGAAAATGGAAATACTAATTTGAAAATAGATACGCACCCCTATGTTTATATTGCAGCATAATTTACAATAGCCAAGATGTGGAAGCAACTTAAGTGACTGTCAGTAGGAGTGAATAATGAAGATGTGGAATATACATCTATATATATAATTGAATATTATCAGGTATAAACAAGAATGAGATCTTGCTATTTGTGAAACATGGATGGACCTAGAGGGTATCATGCTAAGTGAAATAAGTCAGACAGAGAAAGACAAGTATCATATGATTTTATTTATATGTAAAATGTAAACCAAACACACACACACACACACACACACACACACACACACACACACAAATGAACAAACAAGGCAGAAACAGACCTATAAATAAAGAGAACAACTAGTAGGTACCAGAGGGGAGAGGAATAGGGAGATGGGCAAAAAGGGTCAAAGGAAATATGAGCTATAGGCTTCTAATTGAGGAATTAGTCATGGAATGAAAGGTACAGCATAGACAATATAGTCAATGATATTTGTAGGAGCATTTATTGTTCGGTGATGGAGGGTAACTACGCTTGTGGTAAACAGAACATAACACGTAGTCTCATCACTATGCTGTGCACCTGAAACTATAGCATTGTGTGTCAACTACAATTCATTTTTTTAAAAGGTACATTTATCAAGGCGGGGCGAAGCATACAACACATACGTATCTCTCCTTGGTTACTCCTTGATATACCTTAGGCTATCACACATTCAGTAGACCTAAATCTAATATAACCATCTGTTCTTTAGGCCTACTTATGCACAAAACTGAGATTTCTCTCTATGTTTATTCTATCTTAGAGCTGTGCTATGCTTTCTTTCTCCCAGAAAACCCACACATATTGCCTAATATCTCCATTCCCTATTTATTCTTCAGAATAAAAATTAAACATTCTTCAAAACACTTGTTTTGGAATATCCTTAGTTCCAGGATATTCAAAGAAGTGAAACTTGCTCATGAATTCTTGAGCAAAGTACTGGTGAAACCAATGGGAGGATAAAAGTTTTATCCAGATATAGGTAATTTCACATATTTTAAGACAGAAATGGAATCTAGAAATTATCATAGGTTATTTTAGTCATCATTAGATAAGTTGAAGACTTATGCAGAGGACACTGTTATTTTTTTTTCAATCATTTTCTTCTTGATGACACACCTGTAGGTGTAGATCTATAGAAAAGATAAGTCAAGGGACACCTGGGTGGTCAGTCAGTTAAACATCTAACTCTTGATTTTGGCTCAGGTCATGATCTCAGGGTTGTGGGATCAAGACCTGCATCAAGCTCCATACTCAGTAAGGAATCTTCTTGAGATTCTTTCCCTTTGCCCCACCACCTCCTTGCCTCTAAAATAAATAAATAAATAAATAAATAAATAAATAAATAAATAAATAAATAAATAAGGTTTTTTTTAGAAGAAAAGTCAATAAGTCAATCATTGAATGATACTTAAAATAATTAATGTGGTTAGTGAAACTAATATTCTACGGTTAAATAGAAGCTCAAAGCATGTTCTTGTTTCAAAGAACATGGTTTTTTTGGTTATTTTGGTTATTTGTGGTTTTAAAATAGAGTTGTCTTCAAAATTAAATGGTCTACCAGACTAGTTTGTGTGGTGTGCACACCAAGAGCAGATCCAAAGTGACCTATAGACTGTCCATTGGCCAAACAATTGTACAATTGATGACAACATTGATTATTATTGAGCTTTTATGATGGCCTCTTATTTTAATGAGGGCACTTATTGTTTTGAGTACTGGGTGTTGTATGTAGGTGATGAATCACTAAATTCTACACTTGAAACTAACATTACAGTCTATGTTACCTAACTGAAATTTAAATAAAAATTTGAATTTGAAAAAAAAGGCCTATTTTAGGGATTTTTTTTTTGCTGGATACTGAGAATATAAATATGAATTACTTGCTCTAGTAACTCAGTCTAATGTATAATATGTTGAATATATCAGAGGATACTTATTGTGAAAAGAGAGATGGTCTTCACATCCTCTCTGATATTTGTGGTTTCCTGCCTTGTTAATTTTCCCCAGTCTCACTGGTGTGAGGTGGGATCTCATTGTGGTTTTGATTTGTATTTCCCTGCTGGCAAGTGATGCAGAGCATTTCCTCATGTGGTTGTTGGCCATGTCTATGTCTTCCTCTGTGAGATTTCTGCTCATGTCTTCTGCCCATTTCATGATTGGATTTTTTGTTTCTTTGCTGTTGGATTTAATACATTCTTTATAGATCTCGGACACTAGCCCTCTGTCTGATAGGTCATTTGCAAATATCTTCTCCCATTCTGTAGGTTGTCTTTTAGTTTTGTTGACTGTTTCTTTTGCTGTGCAGACACTTTTATCCTGATTAAGTCCCCATAGTTCATTTTTGCTTTTGTTTCCCTTGCCTTCATAGATGTATCTTGCAAGAAGTTACTGTGGCCGAGTTCAAAAAGGGTGTTGCCTGTGTTCTCCTCTAGGATTTTGATGGAATCTTGTCTCACATTTAGATCTTTCATCCATTTTGAGTTTATCATTGTGTCTGGTGTAAGAGAATGGTCTAGTTTCATTCTTCTGCACGCGGCTGTCCAATTTTCCCAGCACCATTTATTGAAGAGACTGTCCTTTTTCCAGTGGATACTCTTTCCTACTTTGTCGAATATTAGTTGACAGTAGAGTTGAGGGCCCATGTCTGGGTTCTCTATTCTGTTCCATTGATCTATGTGTCTGTTTTTGTGCCAGGACCACACTGTCTTGATGATCAGAACTTTGTAATACAGCTTGAAATGAGGCATTGTGATGCCCCTGGGTTTGGTTTTATTTTTCAGTATTACACTGGCTATTCCAGATCTTTCTCATTCCATATAAATCTTAAGATTATTTGTTCCAACTCTGTAAGAAAGTAAGAATACCATGGTATTTTGATAGGGATTGCATTGAACGTGTAAATTGCCCTGGGTAGTATAGACATTTTCACAATATTAATTCTTCCAATCCATGAGCATGGAATATTTTTCCATCTCTTTGTGCCTTCCTCAATTTCTTTCAGAAGTGTTCTGTAGTTTTTAGGGTATAGATCCTTTACCTCCTTGGTTAGGTTTATTCCTAGGTGTCTTATGCTTTGGGGTGCAACTGTAAATGGGATTGACTCCTTAATTTCTCTTTCTTCAGTTTCATTGTTAGTGTATAGAAATGCCACTGATTTCTGGGCATTGATTTTATATCCTGCCACACTGCCAAATTGCTGTATGAGTTCTAGCAATATTGGGATGGAGTCTTTTGGGTTTTCTATGTAGAGTATCATGTCATCGGCGAAGAGGGAGAGTTTGACTTCTTTTTTTGCCAATTTGAAAGTCTTTTATTTCTTTTTGTTGCCTGATTGCTGAGGCAAGGACTTCTAGTACTATGTTGAATAGCAGTGGTGAGAGTAGACATCCCTGTCATGTTCCTGATCTTAGGGGAAAGGCTCCCAGTGTTTCCCCATTGAGACTGATATTTACTGTGGGCTTTTTGTACATGGCTTTTATAAGATTGAGGAATGTTCCCTCTATCCCTACACTCTGAAGAGTTTTGATCAGGAATGGATGCTGTATTTTGTCAAATGCTTTCTCTGCATCTATTGAGAGGATCATATGGTTCTTGGTTTTTCTCTTGTTGATAATGATGTATCACGTTGATTGCTTTACGAGTGTTGAACCAGCCTTGCATCCTGGGGATAAATCCCACTTGGTCGTGGTGAATAATTTTCTCAATGTACTGTTGGATCCTATTGGCTAGTATCTTGTTGAGAATTCTTGCATCCAGGGATATTGGTCTATAATTCTTTTTGGTGGGATCTTTGTCCGGTTGTGGAATTAAGGAGATGCTGGCCTCATAGAACGAGTTTGGAAGCACTCCATCCCTTTCTTTTGGAACAGCTTTAGTAGAATACGTATTGTTTCTTCTTTAAAAGTTTGATAGAATTCCCCTGGGAAGCCATCTGGCCCTGGACTTTTGTGTCTTGGCAAGTGTTTGATGGCTGCTTCAATTTCCTCCCTGGTTATTGGCCAGTTCAGGTTTTTTATTTCTTCCTGTTCCAGTTTTGGTTATTTGTGGTTTTCCAGAAATATATCCATTTCTTCTAGATTGCCTAATTTGTTGGCATATAGCTGCTCATACTACGTTTCTAAAATTGTTTGTATTTCCTCGGTATTGATGGTGATCTCTCCTCTTTCGTTCGTGATTTTATTAATTTGAATCTTTTCTCTCTCTTTTTTTTAATAAAGCTGGCTAGGGGTTTATCTATTTTATTAATTCTTTCAAAGAACCAGCTCCTGGTTTTGTTGATCTGTTCCACAGTTCTCTGGTCTCTATTTAATTGAGTTCTGCTCAAATCTTTATTATCTCTCTTCTTCAGCTTGGTGTTCTTTTTGCAGTTCCTTTACGTGTGAGGCTAGCTTGTGTATTTGTTTTTTCCAGTTTTTTGAGGGAGGCTTATATTGAGATGTATTTCCTGCTGGGGACTGCTTTTGCTGTATCTCAAAGATTTTGAATGGTGGTATCTTCATTTTCATTAGTTTCCATGAATCCTTTTAATTATTCTCCAATTTCCCGGTTGACCATTCCATCTTTTAGCAGGATGCTCTTTAACCTCCATGTATTTGAGTGTCTTCCAATTTTTTTCTTGTGATTGAATTCTAGTTTCAAAGCACTCTGGTCTCAAAATATGAGGGGACAATCCCGATCTTTTGGTATCAGTCGAGACCTGATTTGTGACCCAGTATGTGGTCTATTCTGCAGAAATTTTGATGTGCACTTGAGAAGAATGTGTGTTCATTTGAGTTTGGATGGAAAGTTCTGTAAATATCTGTGAAATCCACCCGGTCCAGTGTATCATTTAAGGCCCTTGTTTCTTTGGTGATGCTGTGTTGAGAAGTTTTGTCATTTGCTGAAAGTGCTGTGTTGGACTCTCCTACTATTAGTGTATTATTATCTAAGTATGCCTTTACTTTGGTTATTAGTACATTGATATACTTGGCAGCTCCCACATTAGGGGCATAAATATTCATGATTGTTAGGTCCTCTTGTTGGATAGATCCTTTAAGTATGATATAGTGTCCCTCTTCATCTCTTACTACAGTCTTTGGGATAAACTTTAATTTATCTGGTATGAGGATTGCTACCCCAGCTTTCTTTTGAGGACCATTTGAATGGTAAATGGTTCTCCAACTTTTCAGTTTCAGGCTGGAGGTGTCCTTAGGTACACCTAAGGAGGTGTAGGTGAATCTCTTGTAGACAGCAAATAGATGGGTCTTGCTTTTTTATCCAGTCTGAAACCCTGCTTCTTTTGATGGGATCATTAAGCGCATTCACATTCAGAGTTACTATTGAAAGATATGAATTTAGTGTCATCGTATTACCTGCTAAGTCCCTGTTTTTGTGGATTATTTCTTTGAACTTCCTCTTTCTTTTACAGATCCCCCTTAATATTTCTCACAGAGATGGTTTGGTGGTCACTTATTCTTTCAGTTTCTGCCTTTCTTGGAAGCTCTTCTTCTCTCCCTCTATTCTGAATGAGAGCCTTGTTGGATAGAGTATTCTTGGCTGCATGTTCTTCTCATTTAGGACCCTGAATATATCCTGCCAGCCCTTCCTGGCCTGTCAGGTCTCTGTGGGGAGTCTGCTGTTAATCTGATATTTCTCCCCATATAAGTTAGGGATCTCTTATCTCTGCTGCTTTAAGGATTTTCTCTTTATCTTTGGAATTTGCAAGTTTCACTATTAAATGCTGAGGTGTTGAATGGTTCTCACTGATTTTTTTGGAGGTCCTCTCTATCTGTGGGATCTGAATTCCTGTTTCCTTCCTAGATTTGGGAAGTTATCAGCTATGATTTGCTCAAACATACTTCGTGGTTCTCTCTCTCTCTCTCTCCCTCTCTCTCTCTCTCATCCTCTGGAATCCTAATTAGACATATATTCATCCTTCTCAAGCTATCATTTATTTCCCTAAGCCTTTCATTGTGGGCTCTTTATTGTTTCTCTCTCTCTCTCTCTTTTTCTCAGCCTCCTTTCTTACTATCTTCATCAACTCATCTTCTTTGTCACTCAGTGTCTCTTCCACCTCCTTAACCCTAGGAGTTAGAGTATCCAGTTCGGACTGAATCTCATTTAATCTATTTTTCATCTCAGCCTGATTAGATCTCAATTCTGCAGTAACAAAGTCTCTAGAGTCCTTTATGTTTTTCTCCAGAGCCACTGGTAGCTTTATAATTGTGCTTCTAAACTGAATTTCTGACATTGTATTGAAATGCTAAATCTGTAACTCTGGCAGAGAGTATGGTTCCTGGTTCTTTCTTTTGTGGTGAATTTGTCCTTCTGGTCATTTTGTCTAATGCAGAGTGGTTGTATGAGTGGGCTGAATGAAAAATACCAACTGGGACCTAAGTAAAATACACCCTATATGATTCTGAAGAGGTCGGAGACCAGAAAATAAAAGATAAAGAACAGAACAAAATGAAGCAAAAGGACCACTAAAGTGAAAATCAAATTTTAAAACAAATTAGTAAAAATAAAAAGCCCAAACTAAAAACAAAGAAGATAAATAAAAAAAGAAAGATAAAGAAAAGAGAGAAAGAAAAGGGGAATGGTGGCGGTGAGTAAGCTGTAATGGAGAAATAACGTAGTCTACCTGAGGAGTCCTAGAGGGTGATCCTCCTGGTTCTGAGTCCGTTTTGGTCCATATGTTAGAAGATACTCAGTCCTAAATTTATATAAAGCCCCAACATTGACCTCAAAAACATAAAGCATATAATATAAGGGGTCAGGAATGGAAAGGAATAAAGACTATACTCTCCCAGAATGAACCAGCACTGTGTTCCACTTGGTTCTGGGTGCTGCTGGTCATGTTTTAGAAGGTACTAACTTCCACCATTGTAAAACAAAACGAGGCAGAAAAAACAAAAACACAAAACAAATACCCATATCTCATGTATCTATCAAAATTAAATTGAATACTTTGAAGGAAATCCAGAAGTGAAAAATATATCTAAGACATGTAATTGCAGAAATATGAAAGTCAAAAAGAAAAAACCTAAAAGTGAAGAGCTGGTAAAATATTGTAGTTAAGGTGGGAAAAGAAAAAAAATATTAGAAATTTTTAGTCTGATGTAAAAATGAGTTGTAATGGGGGGGGGGGGGGAAGGACCGTCTAGTTTTATATACTATTTTCCCTCATTCCTGGGGCTTTCCAGTGCTGATTGGTTAAGAACTTGCTCTTCCCCTGTCCTTCCAGCTGGTCTCTGGGGGAGGGGCTGCTGTGCGGAGTCTCAGGTGTGTGCACCTGGGGGCAATGCACCCCCCACCCCCGACGGGCTCAGTGGGAGCTGCTGACCCCGTGAGGCCTGTGTTCCCTGGGGTCCCCCCTCCCAGGCGCACAGTGACACCAGGAGGAACAGCACTGCTGGCGGTGGCGCCCAGCTCTCCAGCCCTGGAGTCAGCTCCCCCAGTAACCACCACAGCTCCCAGTCCGCACTGGCCTAGGTGCTCCGAGGGGGCGCTGACCTGCACAGCTTAGGGATGCCCCTTGGCAGGAGGGTCCCCGCTGTCCTGTGCCCTCCCCACCCCTGCCCATCCTGGGGTACCACAGGATGGAGGGCTGTGTCCCTGGCGCCCTGGGACCCAGGGCGTGTGCTGCTGGACCCCCGCTCCTGGGGCTGCTCCCAAAGGGAACGGGCTCAGCCCCCGTCTGTTGCTCTAGTGTAAATCCCACTCTGGGGGACCCCCCATCCGCCAGCTTCTCCCAAGGACCCCGGCAGGCACCCCAGCCCTTACCCATATCCCCCGGGGTGGGTGCCCTCTCCTGGTGCCCCTCCCCTTATAGTGACCCCAGGACTGGAGGCCTCCTGCCTGTCCTGGGTTGTGCCCGAGGTCCCTGTTGAGCCCCTTTCCCTCGGGGAAACCTCCAGCAGTGATTTTTTTAAATTCCTACTTCTGGGGGCTGGGCTTTCCTGCCCCGGAGACTTTTGTCCCCCCCCACCACCTGCTCTAGACTGTGGGTCCTGCCCCCGCCCCTACTGGCTTCTGTTTTATTTTTTCCGCCTTCCTCCCTCCTTAGAAGTATCCCTTCAGGGAAAAAAATAATAATAAAATTTTTAAAAATTAAAAAAAAAAGAAGCAACCCTTCTCTCTGCAGCGTTCCAGCTGTTCTCTTTAAATCTCAGGTGGAATTGGTAGGTGTTCAGGATGGTTTGAAAGTGATCTAGGTAAGATGGTGGGGCCGGGTGATCTGAGGACCCCATTCCTCCACCCTCTTGCTACCTCTCCCTACTTAAAAGAATTTCTATATTAAAAATTATAACACTAGAAATATTTTGAGACAAAATTCAGGACTATTTTAGGATGCTTGTTATCCTGCAAACTCACTTTATAAAGGAATAGCTCTCTGAGCACTTGCACCACCAGTTAATGTGAATGGCCATACTTGAACATTCATTAAGTATTACTGTCTTGAAATAGTTTAATAAATATGATATTTCATTGTTTATTATAGGTTTTAAAAATTGTTGCAACCCCTTCTACCAAGAAGTAACCATATTTCATCTGTCTGGTATTTATCCTCCTAATAGTTTTTACTATAAGTATAAATGATTTTATTTTGCATTGCTGGTATTAGAATGTCTAAAGAAGTAGAAAGTCAAATTTCTTCATTTGCAAATAAGATCTATGTGTCTGTGACAGTTTCACAAAACCTAAAAAAATCCTGTAGCATTCTTCAATTAAGAGATGGAGTGTATGTCCCATTTCCTTAAATATGGGTGGGCCTATCACTGCCTCAGCCCATAAATTCATCTAGATGAATTCCAAACCTAGCTCATAAAAAGTCATACAGATTTTTCCTTATTTATTGCAACACTTGCTCTTAGAAATTTAACAAGCTAACAAATTGAAGTGCAACTACTCTGACGCTGCCATGCCAGAGGCAACAGACAGGTGATTTGCCTAAGAGTACCCCCTGAGTCCATCCTTCAGCCATCAAAACTCAGGCATCATATATGGGAGAGAATAAGCCACCATGGGAATGGATCCACTGTCCCTGCTGTTCCAACACCCTCAGGATTAAATACCCCCCCAGTCATTTGTGGATACTTTGAAGTAGGGAAAAGTTGAACTCACTTTGTCTTTGCCAAATTTCTTTTTTTTTTTTTTCTTTACCAAATTTCTTACTCACAGGATCAAACTGAGTGTAATCAAATTGTCGCTGGGGTCATTTGTTTATGGAACAATGTCTTACTTCCATTTTTACATTGGGGCTTTCAAATGATTTCCAAGTCAATGCCATTTAAGGCATCTTTCTTGGAAGAAATATTCACACTAATATACATAATTAACAAATCTTTGACACAACCCCTAAACTATAAAACCGATACCAAAGCTCCTCTAATAATATCCAAATACAAAAAAAAAAAAGGATACTAGAACACCCCGTTGCCAGAAGAGGCGATTGTAAGAGGACAGTATCAATGTATTGATCCATTAGCAAATATGCCCTAATAAGTAATGTGAAATCTAATTAGATGCTGTTCCATTTGTAATCCTCTTCCTCTGGGAGGAGCTAACAGGAACTTGAGAATCTAGTCACAACAGACAGAAATGAAAAGCCAACAACAGTGCAAAATATACACAGGGGAGCTGACAAGGGAGTCCTGCCAACTACTTAAAAAAATAATGAATTTGGGATCGAGCTCCTGGAACTGCTCTGCACTACCATAAATTCAGGATGTTTAAAGAATGGAGCTGCAGAGAAGGGTCATTAATCAAATGACAAAATTGAAGGAGAATATCTTTAAATTTTACTCCAATTCCATATATCCATGAATTCAGTTTTATGTCCTGAAGGTCATAGGGCAGGCTGCGTTCAAGACACTGGTCCCAACAAGTATGTCAAGTGCCATGTTTTAGATAAAAAGGGAAACACAGGTGATAATATTTTATCGAGAGATCTTCCGGCTCGGTTCCCTCAGCACTTAGACACCTCAGACATTCTGAGTATTAGTGCTATTTCTTACTTTCCCTTGATGTGTGTCATTCTCCGTGTTCACACTCTAAGAACCCAGAGTGACAGTGATACATCTCATCCCTGGAGGTAATTCATATCTCATCCCAGCCAGTCTAATATGAGACTTCTGAATCATTTTTTCCTGCTGCTCTATTATAATGATATCAGTAACTGTCGATAATCCATTAGCATACGAGCCCTTGAGTTAAAGCAATAATTACCTGTCATTCTCACACTAACATCGTACGTGGTTAGTGTCTCCATCTAGTGACATTTCCATCTGGTAAAGGTAGACAAAATATACTGGGGTTAGATAATAAACTGAAATCCATTTCTTCTTATTTGGATGCAGATATATCAAAGAGATTAAAGGTAACGGGGGCACGTTTCAAATTTAAGGTTTACTTTGTTTTTTAAAAGAATGAATTTAGGGGGCACCTGGGTGGCTCAGTGGTTGAGCAGCTGCCTTCGGCTCAGGGCGTGATCCTGGGGTCCTGGATCAAGTCCCGCACCAGGCTCCCTGCGTGGAGCCTGCTTCTCCCTCTGCCTGTGTCTCTGTTTCTCTCTGTGTCTCTCATGAATAAAGAAAAAAATATATAAAAGAATGAATTTAGTCTCAAAATGTATTATAAATTGAGCATATAACACAGGTGAGTTGCAGACCTCTGCTGAATATGAAACTGACTTCCCACAAGTCATGGGATAACGTAATTTGTTTGTTGAAGCAAAGATAAAGCTCACACCATAAAGTCTAAAATAAACGCTTCAACATATGTAATATGTATTCCAGGAGTGGCATTGTTTTATTATCAACCTTTAATCTTGAATTAGCAATAAAGTCTGATATATTCGGGGGAAAATTGAATATGCAACTAATAGAGGTGGTGCAGATATCCAGTCCCACCACCCATGTATCTCAGAAAAGTCATTTAATCCTTCAGAATTGACTCTTCCATATAATGAGGAAACTGATACATATCAATTTCACAATTATAAATTTCAAATGAAAAGAGCTGTAAAATCTTCTCCTACATAATCTGCAATAAAACTGTTAAGTCTGGAAACCACAGTGAAACAGAAGGGATCAGAGCTTTATCCTCTACCCTGAGAAATGTCTGAAAATGAATGGAGCTAGAGCCGTTGTCTATTAGCAACAGGGCAGCTTTCCTAGGTAGAAGTCAATGCAGACATTTTGCAATTTTCCATCTAATATCAAGGGAATATGTTAAGCCAGTGTCTGCATTATTACAGAAAGAAGAAATTTATGTTGAAACTGCATCAGAATAAGATGACTTCAGACAATATTAAGTTTCTGAAATTACACATTTACAAGATATACTTTCAGTTTTTTTTTAAAAAGTGTTCAAGTAAGAGATGAACCTAAGCATAATTTTTAATGAGCTAGTAAGATCACTTATAAGTGATATCAATCAGCTGGATAGGTGTAGACAACAGGGAACTGAGCCACTTGGGGAAGCTGCTGAAATGGAAGCAGACTTCCCCAGGTTAAAGGTTTATGGAGGGGACAGAAGGAGGTAATAGGAACAAGCAGGAGTTTGGGAACGACTCACATCTGGCATCAATTCTAGCTCTAATGTAATACATGAGTGAAGTGGGACAATTTACTGATCACTCTGAACCTGTTTCATCAATAAATTGAGTGTCTAGCTTTCATCCAACACAACAGTTCCTATAGATCTCATCACTACCTTCTATCCTAATAGTTATTGAAAGGTTCACCCAACAGAAACTCACATTTTATGGAAACTTATGCTAAAAATAAATTCTGATGGTAAGAAATATAATTTCTCTTTACTGCTCATTACATACATGATGGTTTATCTTTTTATTTGTATTTTAATATGTTAAAAAGGAATATTAATTTATGAATACAGCTTTAAAAAATCCAAAGAGCATGGAAAATAAACAATAGGAGAAAAATGCTCCCTCTCACCCAAAACAAACATTAAGCAGCTTCATGGGAAATTTTTCAAGGAGAAAAAAATGAGTCATAGTCCTGTGTGTACACATATATTTTTATTTATATTAGTAATATTATATAATATACACCATTCTGCATCTTACTTTTTGATATAAAATACCTAGAAAACAACTTTCTTCATCATGACAAACTATGTACATATATTCTCTTCATCTATCTTTGTTAAAAGGCCTTCTTCTGCAAGGTGGAAAAAAGTAATGAACTGAATTCAAACCACATCTCAGACACTTGTTTTTCGCATGCATTAGAAAGACATCTTACCTCCCCAAATCTCAGTTTTCTCATAATTTAAAAAAAAAAAAAGTAGGCAAAAAATACTTGCCTTTTTTTAAGGAAGCTGCAGAGTTGGAGAATATATTTGCAAATCACATACACAAAGGATTAATATCTAGAATATACAAGACTTGTCCAAACTGAACAGTAAACTAAAGAGTCAAATTAGAAAATGGGCAAAATATGGGGCAGCCCGGGGGGCTCAGAGGTTTAGCGCCTCCTTCAGTCCAGGGCGTGACCCCGGGGTCCCGGGATCGAGTCCCATGTCAGGCTCCCTGCATGGAGCCTGCTTCTCCCTCTCTCTCTCTCTCTCTCTCTCTCTCTCTTACACTCCTCTCTCTCTCTCTCTCTTTCTCTGTCTCTGGGTCTCTCATGAATAAGTAAATTAAATCTTAAAAAATATAAAATGGGCAAAATATATAAAAATATTGTAAATAATCAAAATGAAATGTTCCTGAGCACCATCCTCCTCCTTTAGGGAAATGCAACTCAAAACCACATTGAATTATCTCCCTAACTTACCAAAATGACTTTAAAAAATTGACAACCCAGAATGCTGGAGAAGGTGCAGGGAAGTTGAATCACTTATGTGTGCTGGTAGAAAGTAGAGCTGTGTTCCCACTCTGGTTAAGTGTGTGCAAGTTTCTTTTGAAAAGTAGAAACGCAACTAGCATATGACCCAACAATTGTACTAATGGGTATTTATCCCAGAGAAAAGAAAACTATGGTCACACAAAAGCCTATATATGAATGTTTATAGCAGTTTTATTCATAGTAGCCCCAAACTGGAAACAATTTTATGTCTTTCAATTGTTAATGATTAAATAAACTTTGGTCCATCCCTACTGTAGACCCGTAGTCCACAAAAAGGAACATACTCTTAATACAGCAAACTGGATGATCTCATGGAATTATCCCGAGTAAAAAAAAAAAAAATCAAAGTTTACTTACTCAATGATTCCATATATAAGGCATTTGTTAAATGACAAAATGATAGAAATAAAGAGAAATGGTCATCAGAGTATAATGGAGAGGTGACGCTTGGAGAAAAGTGGGTGAGGTAGGAAAAGGACCACATGAGCAATGCTCAGGGCGAAGAAACATTCTGCATCTTGACTGTCGGCGTCAGTGTGCTGGGAGGGTATCGTGCAATATGTTACCACTGAGGAAAACAGGGCAAATGCCACATGGGGTCTTGTGCATTATATTTTGCAGATGCAGGTGATAAAATTATCTCAAAATAAGAAGTCCACTAAAAAATTCCATCCCATTGACATTTGCTCTTCTGACTTTCATAGCATGATGAGAAATCTGTAGTATTAAAATAGTTGTTCTTTTACATATTATATGTTGGATTCCTATAGATGATTTCAAGATTTTTTCTTTATCTTTGGTTTTCAGCAATTTTGTTGTGGTGTGTCTAAGCGTGGTTGCTTTGGGTTTATCACCGCCGTGCTGGTCACTCTTCCATGCATCCTCTTCACCGTGCCTATGTACACACACACACACCCATACAGCCCACAGTTTGCCTGCTTATATGTTTTCCTCGGAATCCTCAGGTATCTTATTGTATATTTTGTCTAGTGTTTGTGGAAGCATCAGAATTGTTTTAATGATGAATTCAATGATGTTTTAATAATGAGTTGCATATAAGTTCTGAACTATAAATTCTGAAGTTTGTCACTTTAATATTTTTATACCACTAGCCATGTCATTAGAATCTTCTTTTTTTAAAAAAATATTTATTTATTTGATAGAGAGAGAGATAACACAGCAGGGAGAGCAGCAGAGGGGGAGGGAGAAGCGGGCACACTCCCGCTGCACAGGGAGCCCTATGTGGGGCTTGATCCCAGGACCCTGGGATAACAACCTGAGCCAAAGATTGATGCCTAACCAACTGAGCCACTCAGGTGACCCTCATTAGGATATTCTAATTAATTTATATAAATTATAAACCTGAAAAATTTTAAAAAATAAAATAAAATAAATTATACACCTGTATAATATACAACTAATTAAAATATGTTGTTTTATAGAATTAAATATGTTGATTTATATGCTAAAATACACATATCAATATATTTATATAAATGCACATTAAATTATATATACAACTACCTAACTAAACCATCAGTCCTTTCTGTACCTATAAGGTACAAATAAGAGCCTATCACAAGAGTATATGGAACTAAATTGAATTAGAAACTCTCCTAGTAATCTCTTTTAGTCAATTATGGCACAGTAATAGAAAAGTATTTCAGACTCATTTGCCCTGGAAAATCTTATTTTTTATATCCTACTTTTTGAAACTTTCACAAAACTGAAGATTCCAATAATCTTTTTCAAAGTCCTTATTAGAATTGCAGAGGGGAACTCTATTTGTTGCTTTTTGTCTCTAAGGCATAGGAGCTTCACAGAGTTTTTTTTTTTTTTTTTTTTAATTCTCTTGCTGAAAATAAGTAGCATTATCAGATGGCATTTAGGTGATCCCGAGCACCCAGAGAGCAGTAACATTATGGCTCCACTCAAGGTCCCCAAAAGCCCTACTTCCTATGGCTTGCAGCCTGCTATTCCCTAGGTGCTCTCTGCAGCGTGGCTCTGCACAGTGAGCACATCCATGTGGGCTGTCGTCTGCGCACAGGGTGCAGAGGCTGATTTTGCTTATCAGAGAGGAGGAGCACGGATCACAGACAGCCAACTCTCTGCCCAAAGCATAAGCGAATCACCCTAATTGACTGATCAAAATCTACTACGGTTTCATGGGTTTTTTGCAGCCTCAAGTGCAGACATCTTAACATGGCACGGAAGCCCTTAACGTCCTCACGGCCTCTGAATTCCCCCACTGTCTTCTAATAACTGTATCTTCACCTTGCTTCATTTGCCATATATAGGTTATTCTTTCTATATGAACTTTCTTTACCATCTTCCTCATTTATTTTTTTAATCAATTAATCTAACATACAGTGTATTATTAGTTTCGGAAGTAGAGTTCAGTGATTCATCAGTTGCATCAAGTACCCTCCTTAAATGCCCATCATCATGTTACCCCATTCCCCCACTCACATCCTCTGCACAACCCTCAGTTTGTTCCCCATACTTAGGAGTGTCTTATGGCTTGTATCCCTTTTTGATTTCATCTGTCTTATTTTTTTCTTCCCTTTTCCTATGTTCATTTGTTTTGTTTCTTAAATTCCACATATGAGTAAAATAATATACTTTTCTTTCTCTGACTTATTTCATTTAGCATAATACCCTTGAGTTCCATCCACATCATTGCAAATGGCAAATGGCAAGTCTTCATTCCTTTTGATGGCAATATTCCATTATAATTATATATAATTCTATATATATATATATATATATGATATCTTCCATTTCTAAGCTACCCCTCAGTATGATCCTTCTGACTAATAACCAATATCATATATCAGTGCAAACTGTATGGCTCTAAATGATGGCTAATATTATTGCCAAATATATTGTTTACTTTGATAGTTAAATCTAACCCAACTTTTAAAAAAATAAAAATGGGTTAAATCTAACCCAACTTTTAAAAAACCTACTAAATGGGAGGAGATATTTGCAAATGATATATCCAATAAGGGGTTAATATCCAAAATATATAAAGGGCTTATACAACTCAACACCCCCAAACCCCACAAATAATGCAACAAAAATGGGCAGAGGACTTCAACAGACATTTCTTCAAAGAAGACATACAGATAGCCAAGAGACACATGAAAAGATACTCCATATCACTTATCATGAGGGAAATGCCAATCAAAGCCACAATGAGCCATCATCTCCTGCCTGTCAGAATGGCTAAAATAAAAAGCACAAGAAACAACAAGTGTTAGTGAGGACGTGGATAAAAAGGAAGCTTTATGCACTGTGGGTGGGGATGCAGTTGGTGCAGCCATAGTGAAATTTTTCAAAAAATTAAGGATAGAATTACCATGATCCAGTAAATCCAGTATTGGTTATTTACCCAAAGAATATGAAAACATTGATTTTAAAAGATAGATGTATGCCCATGTACCCCCATTGCAGAATTATTTATAACAGACAAAATATGAAAGTGACCCAAATGGCTAAAGAAGATGTGGTAGGTAGATAGACACATAGATGATAGATAGATGATAGGTAGATAGACTGAATATTACTTAGCCCTAAAAAAGAATGAGGTCTTGCTATTTTTTTTTTTTTTAGGTCTTGCTATTTGTGACAACATGAATGTCTATAGAGCATAATGCTAAGTGAAATAAGTCAGAGAAAGACAAACACTATATAATTTCACTCGTATATGGAACTTAAGAAACAAAACAAATTAACAAAGAAACAAACCAAAAACCAGACTCTGAATTATAGAGAACTGATGGTATCAGAGGGAGGTGAGTAGAAGAAAGGCTGAAATGGTCCAGGGAGTTAAGTGTACATTTATCATGATGAGTGCTCTACTGCACTGAGTAATGTAAAGAACTGTTGAATGGGTATATTGTAATCTGAAAGTAATATAACGCCGTATGCTAATGGAATTTACAAAATAAATAAACATACAAAAGGAGAAAAAAGGTGTAGCACTATAGCACCAGTCTGAGAGGTGGGACCCCATGCGCAATCATATTAAGGAAACATCATTCATGAGATGAATGATGCACACGTACAATGTACAATTGTACAATGTGAACATTTTGTGGGAGGGTATGGCTTAATTTTCGTGATAGGTTTTGTAGCCAGTTTTTGCCCTAAAATGAACATCTCAGTTGCTGGACATCGAAACTTGTGTCTGAAAAATTGCTTTTTTTTTTTTTCTCTCTCTCTCTATAAAGCCTCACTTCCACCTGAAGGATATTGATCCTATTTCATTTTTACATGTCAGAATCGAGCTCAGGAACTTCACTTGGGACTCCCTATCACCATAAGAATTTAATTGATTGTCCGTTGCTCTTTGAATATACACCACTTTATAAACATATCTAGATAAGAAATCTATCTCCAGCCTTATCTCCTCGAAGCTAGATGGAGCACTGCTGTCATTTAGAATGCATAAAATGCACACTGTTTCTTGTTCACTCCAACCTTATGTATCATTATTCAGATTTAACTAATGAGAAAACAGGCTTAGAGAAAAGAACAACAGTCATGATTATAGGAAATAATAGCTACTGTTTATTGAATAATTAGTACTTATTATCCACTCTTCCAAGTACTTCACAAATACTATCCCATTAAATGCTTACCACAGTCATATTAGCCCAAAACATTATTATATCTATTTTATTGATAAAGGTGCTGAACATGTAACTTGCCCGGGAACATAGAGCCAGCAACAGGTCCAAGCCTATGTTGCTCCAAGGGCCATTCCTTGTTTAGGACAACGTGGTACCTGCCTGACGCTGAAGAGAAGAAAAAGATGAGGAACAGGATTGCATCTGTCTCTCCCATATAAAGGAACATTTCTGCATCTTTAATATTAATGTTAAATCTTCAAAGTCATCAGTAAAAAGTGTGGAGAGCTAACTGGCCCACACAGCCATGCCCCAGTTTCATGGATTTATCACATTCTTGTAATCTTGTTCTGAGTTTCACTATCATGACGTATTGTCTAGGAGATTCTGTTCTCTGAAATTCTCTCTCTCGCTTTCTTTCTCTCATTTTTTTCTTATCTATGACCTAAACCTTTTGATTCAGAGAGCATACATGTAAGAGATGAAAGGATAAAACTAAAATTTATTCGAGAATAGAGGATAACAAGAGACCAGTAGTGACACAGAGAGCTTTATCCAGCTTATATAGTATGTGAACTCATGAACAGCTTTTAACCTAGTTACCATTTGTCCTCTACATGGTATATAATCACTCTACCTTAAAAAAAAAAAAAAAAAGACTAGGTGGTCCTCTGTTAGATGAATTCCAAAAAAAAAAAAAAAAAAAAAAAAGGTGAATAATCTATTTATCAAAACCCACAACCAAAATTATATAGCCAGGGGATAGCTTGTATCCAGGGTAATTTTAACCACTGATGATTTTATCTTTCAATTATTTTCCTTTTTCCTTCAATCCATTTTGTTATTTTCATCTGCATGTTATTAGATTTAAATTCAATAAATGTTCACCTACCCTTTATCTTATACTTTGTAAGAAAACCACCCTGGATTATAATTGCATTACTCAATAAAGCAGCCGGTATTTAAAAAGTCTTCTTAGGAGTATGTAATAGAAATCTGAATAAGTGAAACGAGGAAGGGGAAGGGGTGAGTGGAGGGAAGAGTACACTGAGGGCTGACTGCACTGGTGGCAGCCTGGCAGTCTGGGTGCTGAGGAAGCCACGGCTGCTGGGTGGAAGCTCCTTCCTGACACGTCTGCACCCCATCCGCGCCCCTGGGCCACTGCTCTGTCCAGGAGCCAGCCTGGTGGTGCAGGCTTCCTGTGTGATCTTTCTAAATGCTTCCTGTCTGCCATCGCCTGGGCTTGCTCCTGGTGTGAGCAGCCTCACCCTCTGCCTGAGATCATTTGCTTCCAGACCTGCTGTTTTCCTGCTTGTCAAGGAGACCAACATTACTGCACTTGCATAAAATGAATAATCAGCACTTTGAGGAGCCATTTTTTGCTCCTGAAATGAGTTTATTACGGGTTTATTTTTCATTGCCTATCAAACAGATGTTGCTTGCTCTCGGAGGAATTTTCTGCACTTCCCAGTCACTCTTGCTGGGTGGCTTGCCAGCTGCTCAAGCGCTCTGCAGAGCTGCTCATGAATGCCGGGGAGGTGAGTGGATCTGCCTCAGCAACAGGAAAGGAAATCAAAGTGTTGCTGAGCACGGTGGGACAGGGGGTGGCTGTTTTTTTTTTTTTTTTTTTTTTTTCAAAACGGAAAAATGCAAACAAGCATAGAACAGATGCAGACAAGTTCCAACTGCTGTGGAAGCAGCTTGGTGCGGTAGAAAGCGCATCAAATTTGGAACCACACCGACCTGGGTTGAAATCCCAAATGTGCCACTTGCAGTCTCTGTGAGTTGAACTCTGCTTCTTCTTTATTGATTTTAACACCCAGACTGGGGACTAAGAATGTTCCCGGTATATAGTAGATTATCATTAAGTATTAGCTTATCTGCTATTTTCTTATCCAATGTTAAGCTGAATGGTGACACCAAGCCATTTTAACCAGCCTGTTTGTTAATAATACATCCCAGACCTATCTGCTCCCTCTCTATATACCCAGCTCTCTCTCTCTCTCTCCACCTACCTATCAATTTATCCATCCATCTACAAAATTGCCTTATAGTTTTTAATAGCTACCATTTATAAATCACCAGAATGAATACTAATTAATGAACATATAAAAATCATTTCATTTTTCTTATTTGTGTAAACTTTGTCACAGTAAGCATTTTCACACACACACATACACACACTCACGCATCTTGGTGCACTGGTCTGATAGTTACTTTAGAAGGAATGGCTACAACAGGGTTTGCTGCGTCCAACGTTTACATCTTTATACTTTTTTTCATATTACTAGACTCTTCTTCTCTAAAAGAGGTATCAGAATTTTCACCAATTCTGAGAACTATTTTCTCACAACCTAATAAGCATAGGGCCTTAATGAACTTTTTACGTATTTCCCTTTGCATTATTTTGTTAAGTACAAGAATGAATATCCTCTATAATATCTGTCTTCTCTCCTTTGCAAACAGCATTTGGGATTATGGGTACAGCATCTTTTACTGTTTTGTTTTGTTTTGCTTTGTTTTGCTTTTTTTGTGATGAGGGGTGAGGTACTTCCAAAACCAGGTTGCAAAGACAACCTAATAGCTGTGGCAGAGAAAGTTAGTGTTCACCAAAATCTGTATGCAACTATATTTCTTCACTTCCCTTGCAACTGCATAGACTTAAAGGTTTTGTTTTTATTATAAAAAGATGCACACAAACAAGAGTAGAGAAAATATGTCAGTGCAATTTAAAGATTAATAAAATAAATACCCGGGACGCCTGGGTGGCTCAGTGGTTGAGCATCTGCCTTTGGCCCAGGGCATGATCCTAGAGTACTGGGATCAAGTCCCGCATCGGGCTCCCTGTAGGGAGCCTGCTTCTCCTCTCTCTGCCTGTGTCTCTGCCTTTCTCATGAATAAATAAATAAAATCTTTAAAGAAATAAATAAATAAAAATAAAATAAATACCCTTATATAAAAAATTCATATTAAGACAATTTTACTGAAATAATTGCAAGAAAAAATTGTGTAAAAATATGTCATTGATGCCTTTTCCAGCTTTGCCGAGGTATATCTGACAAGTCAAATCGTACCTATTAAGGGTATACAATGCGATGATTTGACTTACGGTGAGAAATAAACACATTGTGTTCAGCCACTGAGATATGCGACAGCTAGAATTAATCAACTCTATTAAGAACAGTGTCAATGTGAAGCTGCTGAAATAATGACTCAGTGATGATAATGAGAATTAATTTTGGCTTAACCAAAGGCAGAATGATGATGTGTATCCATCTATATATCCATATGTATATATATATATATGTTATGTGTCCCAGTGTCACAGTGAATCCATATTTATACAATCCTATTTATAGATATTGCCATGATATTACATAATCTTTTATATCCCCTTGGATTTCCTACTCACTAAATTATTTATAAACTCAAAAACCTTCCCTAGATGCCTGCTCTAAAAGTCGAGCTATTTAAAAAAATACTTTATAGACAAAACCAAGCCAAAACAAGCAAACAAATAAATAAAATAGAAGGACTTTGGAATCACAAAGGACCAGCTTCAAATCCCGAAGCGGTTCTCACGACCTATGAGTCCTCTGATGAGCCATTCAACTTTCTCAGGGTCCCCTCTGACTCATCTGTAAGTGGAGAACAGGCACTGCTCTCTTCGATCTTTCTAGGAGTTAACTGAGCTACTGAATATAAAGCCTAAGACTATGTCCTATATAATGGTTAGTGCTCAGCATGAGAAGGGCCCCTCCTTTTCTGTGTACCTCATTTTACTATGGTGCCTACTTCAATTTCACACGATTTGGTCAATTCTGATAGAAAAATAAAGGCATTTATCCTGTTATAAAAGTCAAAACATTGTATAGTGATTTCTCTATCCTTTTTAGGGATCTATGTTCAGGCCACAGATACAAAGTTCCCAAATGTGATTGATCGATTATTTATTTATTTGATTATTTAATTATTTAATTATTTATTTTAGTTTTTAGGTTGGTAGTCAGGAGACCCGAGTTTCAGCTCTAGTTCACAGTTACCAGCTAAATGAGTTCGTAAAGGCTGCTTATATCTGCAAAATGGGACAATGATAACTAATGGCAACGTTGCTGAGAACGTCACGTAAGAGCATGTGTGGTAATTTAATTCTGGCACTAGAACTACACCTCACAATGGCACATTCAAATGCTGCTTATCCAAGTGTATTTCCTTTCACAGCCTGGTTTATCATTCTGTCATTTTCCGTGTTAAGCTTCGTTGTAGAGAAACATAAAGGCCTTGTGGTGTTTGTTTGCTTGTTTTATTTTCTTATAATTCGTATTTTCAAAAATTAATTAATTAATTAATTTACTTATTTGTTTGATTGAAGTTTGATTTGGCAACATACAGTATAACACCCAGTGCTCATCCCATCAAGTCCCCTCTTCAGTGCCCGTCACCCAGTCACCCCATCTCCCCTCCCACCTCCCCTTCCACTACCCCTTGTTTGTTTCCCAGCATCAGGAATCTCTCATGGTTTGTCTCCCTATAATTTTTCCCACTCAGTTTCCCTCCTTTCCCCTATAGTCCCTTTCACTTTTTCTTATATCCCCTGTATGAGTGAAACCATATGATGATTGTCCTTCTCCGACTGACTTAACTTCACTCAGCATCATACCCTCCAGGTCCATCCACATCAAAGCAAATGGTGAGTATTCATCTCTTCTATTGGCTGAGTAACATTCCATTGTATGTAAATTAATTTTGAATAGAGTATTTCTCTAGAGTAGATCATTAGCTTTCCCTGGTTTGTAAATACCAAACTATCCTCCAAACAGAATTAATATTCAATTTTAGCTATTTACTATTAACTTGAAAATTTTATTGCACACAATACTTTTTTTATTACTGTTTTCGGTTATAAATACAATTCATGGTCACTGGAGAACGAAAGAGATTATGCCATATAAAGGAGAAAACACAAAGTCCATAATCTAATCTCATTGTCATGTTTTTGTTTCCAATATTTATTTTATATGGAAACACATACACATACACACATGTGTGTCTTACACTCTGAAATACTATCAACATTGTTCTGCATTTTGCATTATATTATTACAAATACGGCAACGTGTACACAAATCTTTCTCAACTTCAGTAGCTGTCAGAGTAACGGCCAGAGTTTCCTCACCAACAGCCAAGAGCACAGTGGAAGTGAGGTTCGTTAGAAACTCGGAGAAATTAAGAGCATACAGTGAAGAGGTCTGAGACTCGTACATCATTTTCTCCTCCTCCAAGTGATCTGTTGGAAGTCAACTCTCAAAATGCTTATCCCAGCGAGAGACAATCTCTCCAATCCTGTCACGGGGCCTCCCTGCAGTAGAGCCCAAGGTGGTGACTGACTGTCACTCTGACATCAATTCACTCTTAGATCAAGGGAAAACCACCTATTGTGCCTTCATTGCCCTATAGGAAAAGGAAGCTTCTCCATGGAACAAAGGTAGAAAATCCCCAAGACAAGAGAGATTAAGCCGTTATAGTCAAGGAAGTAATTAGTGTCTTCATTTTTCTTAAAGTTTATATAATTTAATGTGGACATTGAATATAAAATATGGAATATTAAAAAAGAGCAGAGGAATGGTAACATGCACAACTGTTCAGGTGTCACTTTACTGTAGTATTTGAGCTAAAAAGTAAAAGAAATCCTCATCCTGTACAGCTCACAACATTCTTCAGCGTATCAATTTATGAAAACAAAGAAGAACCTGGCTACCATCCTCAATTATGGTATTATAATAATAATTTATTAATAAACTTCACACTTACTATTCATCCAGCCACATTATTAGCACTTTACATGTATTTGTTACTCGATCCTCACAGGTACTCTGTGAGGTAAAGATTGTTATAATCGAATTTATTTTTAAAATATGGCAAGAGGTAAAATTTTGTAGTCTGAATTTGAACACAGGCAATACAGTTTCAGGATCTGAATCAGTTTTCTTAGAGCAAATTCTGTGTCATATTTCTCTTAAATACTACTTAGTCTCTTTCTAGATATGGGACTGATTAACCTAATCACCTTTGTCCTTAATTTCCTCATTCTTCAATACTACGGCAGTTAGCATTAAAGCAAGTAACAGGTAAAACGCTCAGTACAGGGGTCAGCCCGGGTGGCTCAGTGGTTTAGCGCCGCCTTTGGCCCAGGGCCTGATCCTGGAGTCCCGGGATCGAGTCCCATGTCAGGCTCCCTGCATGGAGCCTGCTTCTTCCTCTACCTCTCTCTCTCTCTGTCTCTCATGAATAAATAAATAAAACCTTTAAAAAAAAAAACACTCATTACATTTCCCTGAACAAATGAAACATTTGATAAATGATAATTTTGATAGTATTATTTTTATTATTGTTATTGTGATAAGATAGTTTGAAAAAGATATGACCAATGAGTAACCTTCAGTAGGAGGATTTGGGGACTGACAAGTAGTCTTGGCAATTATAAAACTGGTAAGTAGTGAATTAAAGAATTCCTATGTCTTTCTAGATAAAGTTGCCAGCAGTTGCAGAATGCATACATAGAGAGGTCAAGTACTATTGGGACGGATTTTTACGTGCGTTGGCTTTGGATGGAGTAACCTCTACAAAAGGAGGTCATGTCTCAGTCTGAGAAGTCCTTGTGGTTTAGGGATCCAGCTGGTGCTCTGAAGGAGGCCGACATTTTGCTGGCGTTCCTATATTGGTGAAAATGAATACCCAGAGTGCAGTAAATGTGATGTAGCATGTGGATAAAGCAAAGAAAGGAAGAATGAATAAATGATCTTGTCTCCTCCAGGTATACACAGATTTGAAAAGTTACTAAGCAGTAGAAATCACAACATTAAAGATAACACAGAATTTCTATCCTCACCAACTTCCTGCTACCACATTAAGTAAATGTGATAACATCTGTTTTCCATGCAGGTAGCTAGCACTTCCCATGTAGGGCAATTGGATCCCTACCAGGTGAACAATTCAGCTGCCTGATATCTCTTTTTAAGTGCATCTTTATTCAAATCTCGGTGATATGTAGAAATAAATTTGCTTACTTTCCATTCCCGACAAGCAACATTTCTTTCTTTTCTCTCTCTCTCTTTTTTTTCTGAGATCTACTATGAGTTAAAAAGTATGTAGTATTTTCCCTAAATTCTGTGTTCATTGATTTTTTTTTTTCCCTTAGACACAGGAAAAAAATACCTTACTGAAAATTTACTGGCCAAAAGAAATTCATAAAATATCTTTAGTATAATTACAGATTACATGTTATATGTCACAAGTGCATAATCGCATTGAAAATGTACTAGGGGGACGTGGGTGGCTTAGTCAGTTAAGCGTCTGTACCCTTGATTTCAGCTCAGGTCATGGTCTCAGGGTCATGACATCGAACCCCCTGTTGGACTCTGGGCTGGTTGTGGAGTCTGCTTAAGATTCTCTCTCTCCCTCTCCCTCTGCCCACCCCCCCCACCCTGAGCTTTCTTTCTTTATCTCAAAAAAGTACTACATGCCTAGTGTTATGCTCCAAACTTCATGTATATAATGACCTAGTGTTCATAGGTTGATGTTATCCCTCATAGAAATAAGGTATGAAGTAGCTTGTCCAGTGTAACACTGCTGATTTCCCACTGTTCTTTTATCTCAACTTGTTTGCTATTCAACATACTTACCAGTAGCTCCAGAAGCGTTCCTCAGTGCTATCCATTCCTTTGGAAGGTAGTTTGCCACATGTTTGTTTTAGAGAAGTCAGTTATACAATCCTTAATTTGCACACAGGGCTCTGAGAGCTCGTCAACCCATAGGCGAGGGAGTTTTCCAAGTGTTTCCTTCATTCCATTTTCGCTGCCCTTATTTGGATCATCATTATCGCTAGCCTGAAGTCCTTGCAGCGGGACAGAGATGTTCTAATTTTAACATCTGACGCAATTGGACTGCTGATTCCAGGAGGTTTGAAAATTTCTTCCAAAGGAGAGAAATGTTCTTTTGGGGAGTTTTTGTTTTAGAGAGTGAATCCAGAAAGTTGGAGGACTTGGCATCATCTAAGAAATTACAATTATATAGTATTCCAATTGGGCTTCTCATCTCCTTCTCAATTGCTCTCCCACAAGGTATACAATGGCTAAATTAAACTCCATGAAGCATGACTCTTGGCTGTCAATGGAATAATTTGGCTGTAGGATAAATTTTAGCCACCTAAGGCTCATTGTGAAGCTATTCATTATGTAAATGCCTTCCAATCCTAGTTCCCTTCTCCTATTCCTAAATACAATACATATATATTTAGAGAACTTGATTATGCCCATATCCAAAATTACCTTTCCTTTGCTTAATTAGTTTTTTGTGACACTAATCAGTTTGTACTTTATTGTTGTTGTTGTTATTGTTTTTGTTGTTGGATTTAGCTTATCCTCCATATTTGACTGAAAGTCTGTGACTGTGGGTTATGTTTTACATCTGTATGATCACCATACCTGAGTGAGATGGGGAGGCTGAGTAGCCGACTAATATTGGGTACAACTCATTTATGAGTTAGGTGCTATGCTTGTATCCACCGTAAGTCTCAAAAAACACCTATGAAATAGATGTTATCTCCATTTCTTAGTAAGAGCGTGGAGTGTTCAGTGCATCGTAGGAACTGATCACAGGTTTGTTTGAACTCATGTCCTTAACATGATGTCATAGTGCCAGTCACAGTGGCATGGATATAGCAAGCGCTCAACCAAGAATTGTTGAATTAAAGAATGAGATTATTACATCAGTACATGCTTTTCCCCCCAACAATGGCATCATGAAATAGATTTCAAGTGTAAAATTTACTCAATATATGCCAAACTGGGGAAAGAGATTATTTCCAGCATTTCATTGTTATTTGTATTAATATGACTTTCTCCACCACCAGGCGAACTTAGTTTTACAAGGCAAAGGCAAGTAATAAAATCAGACTTCTGCTAGAGTGAGGCTGCTTCCCTAATTGCAAATGTAAACGCTGCCAGGTGTTCAGCTCCCTTGTTCTAATAAATAAATAATTAGAAAACATGATTAATATGAAGCCTCACTGCCTAGCTGTGCAGAGTGTTCTTGGCGAGCAATGTGGGGAATTGGTCTGGAGGGCAGAGTGTGTGCTTAATGGTATGCTTCCAAGTGATCCCGACATAAACGCATCACATGCCTGTGCAGGGCATGAGTGCCCCACTGGGTCCAGGACACAACTGGCTGAGGCAAACAGAGATCACCTTTCTGCTAGAGGTAGGGGTTGGAAGAAGCATCACCTGAAATCAGGACTTAATAAAGGTAGGATGCAGCTTGCGTCAAATTAGATATGGTGCCCAAGTCTGTGACTTCCAAAATATGTGAAATTTGGCACCTTAGCTAGCTTGTCTTATCTTCTAGCTCATCAGCTCTCTAATGACTAAAATAACACCTGTCTCATTTGTAAATATTGAACAAGAGTCTGAATATGCGAATGCCTAGGTCAGGAGAAGTCCTTCGTAAGTGGTAGTCATTGGCCCGTACTTTCTTTATCTGCAAAATGGAAATCAAATGTAGAAAATGAGTATATATGTATGGTCTTATCAAAATTCCTGCAATCATGCAGCTTACATAACTTTAGCCCAGTAATGCACAGACCTATTTGACAAGACCTTTCAAAATCATTTTTCTAAATGTATTTTTAGAATAAATAAATGCATCAAAGAGTTGACTTGCAAACAAGTTTTACAGTAGCCTTGTTTTAAATTTTGCCTCTTCAGATAAAAAACAGGATAACAAAGCAGACACTATTGTTTAACTATTGTCTTTTTTTTTCTTAGAGGCTTTCTAACTATAGTAATAAATATTTTGCCATTAACATCATCATCATAAACTACATGCCTCTAATAAATCCAGTGACCTACTGTTGATAATATTTATATCCCAAGAGACGGTGCAGAACATGTGCACAGAGTATTTATTGAATGAATGAAGCATGATTATCGTCACATCACTACCTTATTGCTGGCAGTTGGATTTTTATTGATTTTATAGTATTTTAACGATTAAGCCCACATAAAGCAATTAGATATTAAATGTAAGCCCTTGGGAGTTCTTTAATTTAAACAATAATAAAATAAATTTAGCATTTGAAATAAATCAGACCCAGATAAATGAACCAATTTGCCCAAAATTATCTGCTTCATAACAGCAAAGGGAAAATATGGACGGAGATTTTCTGATTTATAGCCACAGATACACAGAAACAGTGTATCTGTTGTTTGCTAAGCCAAATGCTGTAGTTTTATTGGGTAGAATGTTGAAACCAACAGAAGATAATTGACACAGAAGAAACTCATAGAACTAGAAATCGAGCTTATCCAAGAAAACAGGAAAGGTGGTTTCCCAGGCAGAAAGAATGAGCCGTGAGAGAAAGTGACACTGAGGGAATAACCTAGTTTAAATCTGCAAACACCTAGGTATGAGTAAAGATACAAAACAGTGTTTTTTTTTTTTAAATGAAGATGAGATTAACATAAAATGATATGAGCCATAGTAAAGTGTACAATTCACTAGTATTTACTGTAGTCACAACACCATGCAACATTCCACTAATTAAGTGATGTCTCAAAAATATTTTCATCGCCTCGAGAGGAAACCCCGTACCTATCAAGGTGTCACTACTCATGCCCCCCCCCATGCCCCAACAGTTAACAACCTGCAGTCTGCTTTCTGCCTCTAGATGGATTCGCCCATTCTGGCGATTTCGAGGGACTAGGATCATGCTGCGGTACCCACGGCCTTTTGTGCCTGGCTCCTTTCACTTAGTGTCATGTTTTGACATGCAGTCAGCTTGTGGAGTGTAGCAGTGATTCCTTCCTTCTCTGGCTGAACATCATTCCATCCTATGTGTACACTAAGGATGGCAAGTCTAAGACATAGTTTGCGACTGCAACTTTGCCTCCTCTTTAAATGGCTTTTGGATTTGTCATATTAACGTCAAGTGATTAAGCTGTGATGCTCTTTAATTTTTCTTGGGTTGCTTCTGCCGCCACCCATCTTTTTCAGCCCTAAGTTGGTACCATTGGGAGAGAAAAGAGAAAAATCTCTCCTGTTACAAGAGCCTTTGTGAAAGCAATCTAATCTTTCATCTCCTCCCAGAGTCTCCTATATTTGCATAATTGTTTTGACTCTACAGTTTCTATTGAATCCCTCTCTCTCTCTCTCTCTCTCTCTCTTTCTAAAGTTCAAGAACAGGGGCAGATGCCCATGTGCACACTCTGTTCAGGAGTGGCCCTTGGCCACCTCATTTCTCGGTAGCTTTTGCTGTGCTCATCTGTTCAGGAAGCCTGGCTTTCCAAGGGCTCATTTGCTGGTTAATTGCATTCTCAGATCCTCGAAGAAGGCTGGCGCACCTGCTCTCCACTTCACTGTCTCTTTTGATCTCTCTAGAAATACCCAACTTTGATTATGTGAAAATCTTCTGTAACTGTAATACGTGCCTAGAAAGCAACTGAAACCCTCCACTGTGGCTGTGCTGACCTGAAAGAGGCTATTTTAGGGGTCATGTGCACTGACAACAAGAAGAAAAAGAAAGACTTTCTTATCCCGGTGTGTAATCCAGTTCAGAAGATAGAAGTTCACTTGATATTTGGCAGATGTTAAACAGATGTGAATTGCACAGTTAACACACTTTTAACACAATTCTTACAACACTGGTCTACTATTAAATTTCTATTTTCTAAGCAATCACGTATTATTGCTGGGAAATTTAGGAGAAAACAGAAATATGGCCTCATTTCTATATACATATTGCAAGGGAAAAACAAAACAAACAAAAATAGGAAAAAACATATATGGCATCATAAACTAATCAGGATTGTCTTCAGAATGTTCACCATACATAGCAAAATTCATTTCAAAGACAGAATTATCACCTATTTCTTGACTTCTCACAACTTTTACTCAAACCTCTTCAGTGGCACTCGCTATTTCCAGCATGTGGACTAACAGTTCGTGTCCGTGTTTGGCCACATTTCGTTCCTCTCCACATGCTCAATAGACAAGTATTCCTCTTACGACAAATGTGGTATCTTCCTTTATTATGTTTTTTAAAAATTATCCAACATCACAGGGCTTGAAACAAAGTGGAATCCCAGTGCACTTCCCGAGGATCACACATACATTTATTCATTCCTTTATTAATCTGTCAAGACATCTTGAATATCTATGATGCAGGAGCACTATACTAGATCTTAAAAAAGGAGGTTTAGAGCGATTAAGTAAAAAGTTCTAAGACTTGTCAAAGACTTTATATTTCCATCACTTAAACTCCTCATTGTTTATTCTTATCCACTTACGGAAACAAAGTTCTCACAGATAAATGTATACTGCCTTCCAATTCACCTGTGGATGGCTACAACTGGATCGGGTAGAATGACAGTTTTTTTTTTTTTTTTAAGATTTTATTTATTTATTCATGAGAGACACAGAGAGAGAGGCAGAGACACAGGCAGAGGGAGAGGCAGGCTCCCCACGGGGAGCCCGATGCAGGACTCGATCCCAGGACCCCAGGATCACTCCCTGAGCTGCAGGCAGACCTCAAGCACTGAGCCACCCAGGCTGTCCTAGCAGGACATTGCTGTAAGGACTGTCATACCATTTGGCAAGTATCCTGAGAAGAGTTTTCTTTCTTTCTTTCTTTTTTTTTTTTCCTCATGAGGTGAATCACAGGATGCATTAACTTAGGAAAAGTAAATGTTTTGTGTGGACTATCTAGGGCATACTTACAAAATGATTTATTTGTATATCTTTTGTATTTTGCCCTTCCTCTGGAAAAAAAGGGCTCAATACATTTAAAAGTCAAAACATGCATGCAATAGAAAGGAAGTTGGAAGCCAATGACTTTTCCCATACAAATATTTAAATACTCAACAGTTAATCTATTGATTTGTGATTCAGGTAGTTCCAGTATAATATAGCTGCTTTGAGAAACTGATTTAATAGCTGCTTTGAGAAACTTTGATTTCTTCGTTGCCAGTTCTAACGCTTACAAGTCTGAGGACAACACGGATATTTCATAAGACTTTGGGTCATTGTTCCAAGGTTACACTTCTACCCCAATTCACTTTTGCTAAATTTCATTCAAGTTTTGTTTTTGTTTTAACAGAAAAGACTTTCTTGGCCGGCCACAAGACGTTTCTTGCTGTCCAGAGAGATCCTATTTTATTCAAATTCCTCTATATTTTACTGAAATGATTTAACTTTCAATGAGAACTTTCATTTCCCATTTCAGATTAACCTTGTTTCTTACAAGGCGACTATCCAAAGCCATTAGATAATAGTTGTTATTTCTATAACATTATATCTTATTTTCAGCCCAGAGCTATAATCCTCTTATTTCTCTTTTGGAACATGGGTCTCTCTTGTTTTTTTCAGAGTCTTTAATTAGACCATCTGTTTCAAAATTGTCAAACCATTGGGGAAGGATATAGTTTTGTTTGTGTTTAGTTGTCCGTTTATTTTATTTTTTACCATTTACATTTTTAACATGGCTTCTTGCTTCTGGTAACCAGAGATCATTTATTTCTCTTACAAGTGGAGAGAAAGGTTTTGTTCAATTACCATTCTCCATAGTCATCAAGTGAAGATACAAATCTTCTTTTTGTCACTGAAAGTAAACTCTTTGTAAGACCGTCAAATATGTCATATTGCGGGGAGGGGGGGAGATTAGAGGCCTCAGAAACACTATCAAGAGGGTATATATGGCAAAACACAGTAACTCTTGTCATTTTTAGTGGACTAATCCCCTGACTTGTTTGAAAGCAATCTGATTCCTCCTCCTATCTAAACATTATATAATGAAAGTTTAAAATGTATTTAATATGATTATATAGTTATATCTACCTCATATGTAGCTAAGAGACTTTGAGACGGTGACTCATGAGGCCTGAGTGTTATGGCTGATCCATAGTAACTGCCTGAACTTGGTCAAATGAGTCCTCAATTTCTTTACAAAGAGAGGTGTGTGTACATGGATTTTCTTTGAGCTCTTCTGTTTAACTTTGTATACCCTTACGATTTCTCAGGGGTGTTTTAAGATTTATGTGAGATTAAGCTAAATACAAAACAACTTTGCTAAAATGGAATTTTATCAGTTAAAACTAGAAGTTTCTTTCAGACATAATAACTCAAATATTTTCAGATTTCCGTTCATTGTGGGCAAGGGACAGCATCCTATTGTCATTCAAAGGAAAAACAGGGCTTTTTTCACCCATCAATTATGATCAAAATTAACCAAACATTCTTGTGAAAGTGAGTAGTAGATTTATTTTTGGAATCTTATAAAATGTAAGGCCTGTAGGCTATGACCATTTGCCTTTTCTACCAATCAATGGACATCCCTAAATTTGGCTCTTGGAAGAACTATGTGTATTCATCGTGATACCTCGACTATTAATTGCCTTAAAGCCTGGATTGATCCGAATAAATGGGTTTAACTTTGCAGATGGTATAATGTCAAAATTTGCAAAGCATTTTCCGGTATAAAATCTTCATAGAAATAGAATAAGAATATAATTTATCCTGGTTGCATGTTGGCTACTATTGTCAGTGATTTTTCCCCCTCATTCTCTCATATAGGATTTTCTATAGTCACAGCTATATATATGAATGTGTGTGCATGCATGTGTGTATATACATAATTACTCTTAATTATATATAATATATAATTTAATTTATATAATATAAATATATCATTATATATTATTGTATATGCTATATATCATTGATATATATAATCATACACAAAGGTAGACAGAAGAGCTCAGAGAAAACCCATGCATTGCTTATACTGCTTCAGTAATTAATCATATTTTGCCAATCCAATATACATTTTGTTTTGTGTTTCCAGAAAGAATATGCTTCCCTATTCTCTGACAGTTTGAGGCTGTTATGTTATAATCAAAGAAAAGACATAAAATGGCAGGGAATTTATCCTTGATGTTCTCAGGCTGATCTAACAATGAAGCACTTACCGAGTGGCAATGAATGACAAACACACTTTATGTGTTTGTCAAAACACTGGAAAGAGTGAATTTTCCTATATGTAAATTATGCTTCAATGATCTATCATCAAATAAAATGTTTAAAAGGAAAGACAAGAAGCAGAGGGCGAGGGGCATCATGTGTCTGTATGTGAGAATATTATCTATTTAATATCGTGGTTTGCATTGGTGCCCAGTTATGCTCCTGTCTGACATCTCTTGGACCACAGATTGCTTTTGGAATTGCTAAGGCAAACAGCTCTTCTCACATGTAACCTGACTATTGTAACTACAACTAGGACTTTCTGCTCCAGAGCTGCTTTGGTACTGGAGTTTTGAACACATGCAGCAGTCAGCACTTAGGAGTTATCACTCACTTGAAAACACAGGACATTTAACAACCATGTGATGGCTCCAGACTAAAAAGAGATAAAAGCTTTTGTCTTGTTTTTGAGATTTTATTTTTAGGTAGTCTTTACACCCAACATAGGGCTGGAGCACACAACCCTGAGATCAAGAGTCCCACACTCTACCAACTGAGCCATCCAGGTGCCCTAATAGTTTTTGAATAAACATGTACAACTTCCATCGTTAGGAGGACAGTTTTGAAGCTCATACTGTTCCTTCTCGTTGTTCCACCAAGGGTTTCGAGGGAAAGTGGCCCCCAACTGCCAACAGCTCTATCCACTTTCATCATGACACTTCATATTGGCTCTTCTCTCCCCTCTTCCTCACACTTTCCAGTCTCCCACTCCTTCTCCAGCATAGTTTTCCCAAATCAACTATCATCACGCAAGTCTTGACTCAGGTTCTTTCTACATAGTAACCCAGTCTGTGGCAGAGGAAATAATATAAGATGCAGTGATAACTAATTATGTCTTCATATTCTTTTTGAAATTTATATATTTAATCAATTCCCACATTATTATGAGCTGAGATTATTATTCCTACTTATCTTAGCAGTTGAAACTTAAGGATGGTAATATTTCTCAGATCATGATTAAGTGATCGATCCTTCTGACTTTAAACTCAGTATTGTCCTGCAAAACCAAATTGCTTTAGATGAAAATAGATATTCTTCACACCCAGTAGATTACTTTTAATCTACCAATTATACTTCTTTCTTTGTATTTATTTTTTATTTTATTTTTTTTACTTCTTTCTTTTTTTAAAAAAAAAGTGTATTTATAGTAGGCATCTGGATTTCAAAGAGTAGATTGAATTAATCATCTCACCATCATCACTACCACCCCAACTGCCCCTCCAAATGCAAGCATGCACAATTGTTCCATGATTTCTCAAATTGGTGGGAGTAGTTCAGATGTTTTTGCTCCCAACAGATCCTGGAGAAAACTTGTTTTAATACATAATAGGGTATCATTTGTTAGATTCCTACTTTAGACTCAGCACTGAATTGGATTACTAATATATTTTGGCTGTCATATATTAAAAATTTCAATTAATATATAAGGTATTCCAAGCCTGAGAGAAGTTAAATGATTTAATAAGTTGAGAGTGAGGAAGCAATGCCAAATCTAACTGGCCCAAATTCTGTGCTATTTCCAAGCTTTGAAAATTTACCTAATTTGAATCAACTATAACATTTGAAGCCAACAATTGAGAAGCTACCCCCAATGCTAATTTTATCATGTTTAGAAGATGAAAATTCTGTAATAATACAAAAGGTAGGAACTTACAGTAACAAGTTAATTTTCCCAATTGTTGGTATTAAAATAAATTTAGCTCACTATATTTATTTCAAAATTATCCTATTTCTTGTTTTCTCATTAACATTCCAAAATGAAACTAATTGTGCTGCAAATATAAAACTTAACATAGCCAAAAATATCCCTTCTTAAGTCCCATAAAGAGCATAATGAGATCTGGGATTTCTCTTTTCTTACTCAAGAAATGGGTCACTTAGCAATCTCTTCAATCTTCTACAGTATTTTAGAGATTTCTAAGAACTTTCCTATAATAATTTGAGCCTCATAACCATTGTATGTTGCAGGCAATGCGAGGATTATCATTCCCATTTTACAGATGAAGAGATAGATATTCATATAAGATAGGGGATTTGTCAAAGAATATAAATGCATTCAGACCTCGACATTTAATTCAATTTATTCTAAATCACAGTGGTATAAATAACTTCCATATTTGACAATGAGGGAGTGGTCAGTTAGGATGATACCAGTTATTGGCATAGCTGTGACTGGCTTTTAGGATCTATGACTTTGTTTCATCTGCAAGGAAATTTCACTGGGAATCATTGATGAATACTCAGCAGTACAGTTCAATGGTTAAGAGAAAGATGTCAGAACTGTGGATGATACTGGGAATTAAAAAATGCAGATGTATGAGATTCTAAAGGAAATGGCTGATGTATAGAATTTACAAATATCTAATGAAATAGGTAGAACATAGAACCTAAAACACTCAAAATGAGATAGGCAAGAGTACCGGTGGCTATATGAAGATAAATTCTAAAATTGAAGAAAAGGAAACAGATTCCAACTTTCTGTTAAAGAGATATGCATGCAACCCTAGGTTTATTGCAGCATATTTAAAATAATCAAGATGTGGAAGCAGCCTAAGTGTTATCCATAGATGAATGGATAGAGAAGATGTGGTATATAAATACTTTACATAATGAAATATTATTCGGCCATAAAAAAGAATGAAATCTTGCTATTTGTAATGGCGTGAATGGCTCTAGAGTATAATGCTAAGTGAAACAGGTCAATAAGAAGAGAAAATACCATAGGATTTCACTCATATATTGAAGTTAAGAAAAAAAGCAAATGCACAAAGGAAAAAAAAAAAAAGAGAGACAAACCAAAAAGCAGACTCCTATAAAAAACAAACTGGCAGTTGCCAGAGGGGAAGTGAGAGGTTTGGTGAGTGAAACAGGTGAGGGGACTAAGAGTACACGTCTCACACTGAGCACTGGGAAATGTATAGAACTGCTCAATCACGATATTGTATACCTGAAACTAATTTTATACTGTATATTAATTATACTTGAAGAAAGAGAGAGAGGAGAAGAGAAGAGGAGAAGAGAAGAGAAGAGAAGAGAAGAGAAGAGAAGAGAAGAGAAAGAAGAAGAGAAGAGAAGAGAAGAGAAGAGAAGAGAAGAGAAGAGAAGAGAAGAGAAGAGAAGAGAAAGAAGAGAGGAGAGGAGAGGAGAGGAGAGGAGAGGAGAGGAGAGGAGAGGAGAGGAGAGGAGAGGAGAGGAGAGGAGAGAGAAGAGAAGAGAATATCAGGATCCTAGCCAGGTAGACTGATTCAATTCCAATAACATCCTAACCATGACCACCACTATCATCAGTAATTGAATACTTATTTGAAGTAGGTAAATAAGTAAACATATATGCATCAGACCCTTTAGATGCTTACAGCCACCTACACATTAGCTTTTAACATCTTTCAACATTTTCCATAACATATGACTCACTGAGGTCCATAACTATGTGTTACATCGTCACGTAATATTTAAGGCAACAAAAGTTAATAATGATTATGGAACATTTTCAAGTTTATTAAGTTCCCAAGAGGCAAACCAGATCTGAAGACTGTCTTCTGAACAGACTCCAGACCTGGTTTGTACCATGCTACTTCTCATACAGAGGACTAAAGAACACAGCTACAAACACCCCTCACCTTACAAACAAAGGCTATGCAACATGGGTAAACAGTGAGTTACGCTACTAATTATGCAGTTGTAGTTGTCCTGTCTTATGTGGGAATGTCAGATACTGCACTCAAGACACTGATTTCAGTGCCAGACTCACTTCACTCACTTTCACTTGTACCCAGAATGCAAAATCCAAAAAAGAATAAAATAAACTACCTCTGGACTTGTAATGATTTTCTTAGAATATAAGTATGGCTTCAATTGTGGAGTAGAGAATAATATCTACAGTCTAGTAAACCTGGAAAAAGCAATTGCTGGTTTTCTAAATATGACATTCTCTCAAGTACTAAAGTAAAACAATTCCTTTGGTTATTCACAGAACTTCAATAGAGTAGGCAACATGAGAAATTAGAGCCTCAGTTATTTAGCCTCCTTTATATAATATTCATTAAGATTTTAAGTGCCCATGATAGATTTCTTTGTTAGCGTTTCTCATTATCCTTTCTTTATGGTCATTTTTCATTCAATTTTCAATCTGTGTGACAGTACTTGCAGCTAAGGTAATTTGAATTAAATTTTCAAACAAGATCTTTTTGTATATGAGTCTGTGAATTGCCATCAACTTGTTTTATTATAATCAAGATATTTTCCATCTACTCTATTCTTTTATCCACTAATTTACTGAGTTTATAAAAAAAAATCCAACAATCAAGTTTGTCTGGCATAACGTGTTCTTTATAAATTTAGCATGGCCCCAGAGAATGTAATCTGCTATTTATTAACAAAGCTACCAACAGAAGCACAAGGTTTATTTTACTTACTTACTTATTTACTTATTTATTTATTTATTTGGAAACCACACTCCTCCAGGGGATTGTTGCAGAAACTGATTCCTGGTTTGAAAGAAGAAGTCATGCTCTGTTTTTATAAAGTGGTAGGCTCCCTGAGGCAAGGGCTAAGATTCTTGAAACTCATATAGAAGTCTCAATTTTTAAAATTGGATGGATTTACAAGGGAATATATCACTGATGTGAAGTCAAGGGCCCTGATGTGTCATGGACATGGCATCTGAAATTTTGTAAGCTGGTCAGAGATGAGTCTCATAATCTGAGCCACAGCTCCCAGTTGGTCTTACCGGAACTCTAGAGCCCAGAAAGGGTCTACCATCTGTCATACATTTGGAGTATAAATCTTTTAATTGGTTTCATTATGTATTTTTTTTCCTACTTAGCTAAGTATACCTTTAAACAATTTCATTTTGTTAAGTAGATTTTGAAGCCTCTCTTTTATTATTCTCTTTGTTTGTATTAGAATAAGGTAGAACATAATTACATAAATGCAGATAAATAAAACATTTTGAAAACTCCTGATAAATCAGGTAGGCTTATATGTGGATTAAATGAAATTGTTCATATGTAAAAGCCGATAAAATTTAAGTATCCTTTCTCTAAATTTATCCAGTAGACAGATTTTTTTTTTTTTTTACCCAGAATTTGGAGTTCCACTGACATAGATTCTGATTTAACAAGTCAACAAATGGTAATCAGTCTTTTATAAAGATATCTCTTGAGATGAATTTCATAGCAATGATCTTAAAGCTACACTTTTAGGGGGACGCCTGGGTGGCTCAGTAGTTGAACATCTGCCTTTGGCTCAGGGCGTGATCCTAGGAGTTTCATGATCCGGTCCCACATCAGGCTCCCTGTACGGAGCCTGCTTCTCCCTCTGCCTGTGTGTCTGCCTCTCTCTCTCTGTGTCTTTCATGAATAAATAATCAACCAATCAATCTCTAAAAACACTTTTAGGGAAAGCAACAACAAAAACAACAAACTTGTTTAAAATACTATTAAATTGAAAGGAAATGTTAATATTCATAATTTATTTTTTAGTATGGCGATTCTAAATACCATCTGTTGTGTTCACTCAATGCACACATATATATGCTGGTATATGTCAATATATCACACACACACATACACACACACACACTGATCATATTTTCCTTTCTGTTGTGGTAAAGTAATTGCCATCTTTTAGAGAGTCCAGGGAACCATGCCTAGCAGTGATGCACAACATTCCACTATAATTTCCTTTTTGGTCAGAACCCAGGCATATGATCCCAACCTGATTTCAATGAATAATGGGATGTATAATCTTCCTATGAGCCCAGGGAAAAGATTGGTAAGTAATTCTTCCCATTGTCCAGCAACGTCCTAAAATAAAGCAGATTTATAAATATCCCTGAAAGTAAGATACAACTCCCACTCTGAATAGTAAGGGAAACGGAAGAACTACACAGAATATTATCTTTGCAACAACCTGTAGGGATAATTTAGTTGAATGTCAACATTTTAAGAATGAATCTAGAAAAATATTGAAATCTAGGAATTTAACTTTTTGATGTCTACTTTGAACGAGTGTATAATTGTCTTTAGTCAAAGGACTTGGATATCTGTTTTCTTGGTTTTGCTTGTTTGTTTAATTCTGTTATATGAATTATTTTTCCATACTTGGACTCCACTATGTTGACAATGGTTTACAGATGAAAGAGCAACAAGACATGAATCACTACTAAGAAGGAATACTTAAGGAATTTCAAAGATAAGAGAGGAGGTCCAAACAAACAAACAACAATGCTACAGTAATCTAAAAACCGCAGCATCTTTAGCAACATTAAACATTAACTACAGTACAGACAAACAAAAAAATAAAAAAAATAAAAAACAAAAAATATAAATAAATAAATAAATAAAGTACAAACCTTGCTGAATGGCAAAAACAAAAGCAAACAAAGAAAAACAATGTGTGAAAAAATAATCATCAGAACCAGATCTAGATATGACACATGTCACAAGGGGCAAAGGGGAGGAGCAGAGGATACTGCTATAAGGCTCTTCCACTGAGTGTAAGACAGTAATCATATTTAAAGGTGGGCTTAGGTAGTTAAATCTATATATTGTAAACCCTAGCATCATTTGTTGAAAAGACAATCTTTTTCCCATTGGATATTCTTTCCCGCTTTGTCAAAGGTTAATTGACCACATAGTTGTGGATTCATTTCTGGGTTTTCTATTCTGTTCTGTTGATCTATGCGTCTATTTTTGTGCCCGTACCATACAGTTTTGATTACTGCAGCTTTGTAATATAGCTGGAAGCCCAGAATTCAGCTGATGAATGGATAAGGAAGATGTGGTATCTACATACACAGTGGAATATTGTTCAGCCATAAAAGAAAAAAATGAAATCCTGCCACTTGTTGCGATGTGGATGGAGCTAGCGAGTATTATGTTAAGCGAAATAAGTCCGTCAGAGAAAGACAAGTACCATTTGATTTCACTCATATGTAGAATTTAAGAAACAAAACAATTGAGCATAGGGAATAAAAAGAGAAAGACAGGCAAACCAAGAAACAGATTCTTACTTCATTTCTTCTGCTGGCTTTGGGCTTTATTTGCTGTTCCTTTTCTAGCTCCTTTATGTACAAGGTTAGGTTTTGTATTTGAGACTTTTCTTGCTTCTTGAGGAAGGTCTGCATTGCAATATACTTGCCTCTTAGGAGTGCCTTTGCTGCATCCCTAAGCTTTTGGACTATTGTGTTTTCATTTTCATTTGCTTCCATGTATTGTTTTTACTCCTTCTTTAATCTCCTCATTAACCTAGTCATTCTTTAATAGTATGTTCTTTAACCTCCACATTATTTGAAGTCTTTCTAATTTTTTTTTTGGTTGACTTCAAGTTTCATAGTATTGTGTCCTGAAAATACACATGGTATGATCTCGAACTTATTGTACTTGTTGAGGGATGATTTGTGACTCAATATGTGATCTAGTCTAGAAAACATTCCATTTTTCACTTGAAAGAATGTGTGTTCTGCTGGTTTAAGGATGAAATATTCTGAATATGTCTGTTAAGTCCATCTTGTCCAGTGTGTCATTCAAAGACATTGTTTCCTTGTTGATTTTCTGCTTAGATGATCTGTCCATTGCTGTAAGTAGGGTGTGAGAATACCCTTCTATTATTGTATTATTATCAGTGAGTTTTTTTATGTTTGTTATTTATTGCTTATGTATTTAGTTGCTCTCAAGTTGATGGTATAAATATTTATATTTTAGATCTTGATGGACAGACACCTTAATTATGATAGAATGCCATTCTTCATCTCTTGTTATACTCTTTGTTTTAAAATCTACTTTGATATAAGTATGGTTATTCTGGCATTCTGTTAATGTCTAATATCATAGTAGATGGTTCTCTATCCCCTCACTTTTTATCTGCAGGTGTCTTTAGGTCTAAAATGAGACCATTGTAGGCAGTATTTATATGGATCTTGGCTTGGAGTTTTTTGTTTTGCTTTGTTTCTTATCTTGTTTTTACCCTGTTTTTTTTTTTTTTTAAGATTGATTTATTTATGAGAGACAGAGATAAAGAGAGAGCAGCAGAGACACAGACAGAGGAAGGAGCAGGCACCATGCAGGGACCCCCACGTGGGACTTGATCCCGGGTCTCCAGGATCACGCCCTGGGCTGCTGCAGCGTTAAACCGCTGAGCCACTGGGGCTGCCCTACCCTGTGTTTTTTGATTGCAGCATTTAATTCATTTACATTCACAATGATTACTGAAAGATATGTATTTAATGACATTATGTTACCTGTAGAGTCGGTGTTTCTGGTGATGGTTTCTTGTCCTTTCTAGTCTTTGTTGTATTTGGTCCTTTTTTCCTCCACTTAAGGAGTACTCCTTAAAATTTCTTGCAGAGCTGGTTTAGTGGTCGGGAACTCCTTTACATTCTGTTTATCTTGGAATCTCTTTATCTTCCCTTTTATCCTGAATGACAGTCTTGCTGAATAAAGAATTCTTGCACATGTTTTTCCATTCAACACGTTGAAAGTGTCTTGCCATTCTCTTCTGGCCTGCAAAGTTTCTGTGGACAAATCTGCTTCAAACCTGATCTCTCTTCCCTGTGGGGGTCAAGGATTTTCTCCTCTCTCTCTCTCTCTCTCTCTCTCTCTCTCTCTTGCTGCTTTCAGGATTTTTGTCTGTATATTTTGTGAATTCGACTATAACATGCCTTGGCAATGGTCAGCTTTTGTTGAATTTAGTGGGAGTTTTCTGTGCTTCTTGTATTTTAATATCTGTGTTCTTCCCCAGATGAGGGAAGTATTCAACTATAATTTATTGAATGAAACTTCTGCCCCTTTTTCTCTCTCTCTTCATCTTCTGGGACCCTTATGATACAAAGGTTATTACGTTTTAATAAGTTGCTGAGTTCCCTAAGCCTACCTCCATAATCCATTACGTTTCTTTCCCTCTTATTTTCAGCTTCATTTTTCTCCATAATTTTATCTTCTACATCACTGGTTTGCTCCCCTGATTCATCCATCCTCATTTTATGGCATTCATTTGGCTTTGCATCTTGGTTATAGTATTTTAATTTCAGCCTGACTAGATTTTAATTCTTTTATCCCTTCAGTAAGGGATTCTCTAGTATCTTCTATGCCTTTTTCAAGCCCAGCTAGCATCCCTATAATAATTATTTTAAATTCTAGTTCAGACATCTTACTTATATCTGTATTGATTAAATCCTTGGTTGTAAGTTCTACTTCTTGTTCCTTCTTCTGAAGAAATTTCTCTGACTCCTCATTTTGCCCAGAAAACAAAAGAAGAAAAACAAATAGAAAAACCAAACTGAAACAACAGCAACAACAATACAAAACAAACAAACAAACAGAAACCCCCACCTTCCTCCCCACCACACCAAAATAGATCCTTGGTGTGTTTTGGTCTGCCTGTTAAAAGAATGACTCTAGATCCAAAAATAAAGTATATAAATAAATAAGTTAAATGAAGTGAAAATAAACATAAATAAATAAATATATATACATAAAAATCTAAAAAATAATACTAAAAATATTAAAAATACAAAATAAATGAAAAAAAAAAGAATAAAAGTAAAAAGGAAACTAGATTCTATTGCCTCTAGAGCTGAAGCTTTGAAGTACTGTGTGACCAGTAGACTTGCTCCCAGTGAGTTGTTTGCGCTGGTCTTCTGGAGGAAGGGCCTGTTGCAATGATTCTCAGGTGGACTTGCCCTAGTGGAAATGCATTTACAGGGTATGGGGTGGGAGGAAGAGGGGGCAGGGCTTGGTGTAAGCAGCTCTGGCCTCTACTATGTAGTGCTATTTTGCTCCCTGAAGTCCTTCAGGGCTGATGAGTGGGTTGAATATGGCAGTGGCCTGCTCTCTAGTCCCCCACTCTTCAGTGAGCCCTCAAAGAAGAGCAATCAATCACTCTTCTTGTGTTCCTTGTTTCTGTCAGTACTCTGTGTTTACCCTGCTTGTGTCCAAGGGTTTTTTGTCTGTCTGTTTGTTTGTTTGTTTTATCTCAGGCATGCAACTGAATTTCAAAAATCTAAAATTTAGGGACTTCTGTGTCATGGACCCATGCTGTTCCTCCAGGGGAGGGTCTCACTGTGCTTTGGCCATTTGCCAGCACATCCCAGGAAAGCGGTTGCAGGACCATGAAGTGCTGTGTGGTTTATGGCAAAACAGCAGAAATCTAGCGCCAAGACACACTCTCACACGGCTTCACCATTCCTGTGCCTGAGAAGAGTGGGGCACTTTGGTGTCTTCCATTCTTCTTGTAACCCAGGGGATCTCCAAACCACGTTTTACTCCTAGCACTCCACCCTGCTTCAATGCTTGAGCATCTTTTAGCCAGGTATGTCTCCCATGGTAGCAGACTTCCAAAAATTCAGATTTTATGCTCCACTGCTTATAACACTTTGCAATAGCCTCCATAAGCAGGTCTCCCCTCCCTGCCACCGTACTCATGGCTATATCTCTCCCAAGTCAACTCTCTGCAGCTTCTACCTTCTAGAAAGTGGTCATTTCTCTACTTGTAGATTTGCAGACTTCGCTCTCTCAGAACAAAAAGGAGATTGATTTCTTGGGTGTTCAGAATGATTTTCTAACTATCTAGCTGTGTTGGATGGTTGAGACAAGCTTAGGGTCCCCCTACTCTACCATCTTAACTCCTCCTAAGAAACAGACTCTTAACTACAGAGAATACACTGATGGTTACCAGAGGGGAGGTGGGTAGTGGAATGGATTAAATAGGTGATGGGGATTAAGGAAGACACTTGTTGTGATGAGCACTGGGTGATATATGGAAGTGTTGAATCACTATATGTACAGCTGTAATTAATGTAACACTATATGTTAACTAACTGGAATTAAAATAAAAGCCAAAAAACCCCTAAATATTGCACATTCTACAGCAATCACTAAAACTATAAAATAAATTAAAGAAGTAAAGTTAATAGACCAAAAGAAAATGTAAAATGAAATCATGTAAAATGCTCAATTACAATGAGAGAAGGCAGAAAAAGAAGGTGAGATAAACTAATGCATACAATTAGAAAACAATTAGAAACATTGCAGATATTAATCTAACTACACCAAAAATAACTTGAAATACAAATAGTTTTAAAACAAAAATTAAAAGGCAGAGCATGTAAGACTAGATTAGAAAAACAAAACAAGATTCAAGTAAAAACCCATGTTGAATGTAAAGACTCAGATAAGGTAAAAATAAAAGTATGAAGAAAGATATACCAGGTGTGATTAATCAGACAGTAGCTGGAATAACTATACTAATTTCACAAAATAAGCAGATTTCAGAACAAAGAAGATCAGTACAGATGAAAAGCAGCTTTGGATGATAATAAAGGGGTCAAATCTCTAAGTAGGCATAATGAATCTAAATATGTATACACAATAACAGGATACATATTCTTCTCAATCTTATATGGAATACTCACCAACGTAAAGCACAATCTGTGCCACAAAACACACCTGAACGAATTCAAAATAATAGATGTCAAACAAAGTATGTTCTCAGACTGCAATGGAATTACTAAAAAAAAAAAATCAATAAAAGAAAGATAAATGAAATATCCCTCAAATATTTTGGAAATGTTCCAAATAACCTGTGCATTAAAGAAAAAGCCCAAGAGAAATTGAAAATTATTTTGAACTAAATAAAAATGAAAATATAGCTTCAACTTTCCAAAATGTGTAAGGTACAGTAATGGTGATGTTTGGGTGGAAATTTAGAACATTAGACTATCTCATGAGAAAAGAAAATCTCAAATAACGAATCTAAGCTGTAACCTTATGAATTCAGAGAAAGAAGAGCTAATAAAGCCCAAAGCAAGTAGAAGACAGGAAATCCAAATGAGAGCAGAAATCTATGAAATTGAGAAATAAGAAAACTATAGAGAAAATATCAATGAAAATAAGAGCTGATCGATCTCAGAAAAGTTCTCTAAAATTAATAAATTTTTACTCAAGCTGTCAATAAAGAAAATACAGAAGATACAAATTACTCATATTAAAAGGAAAGATGGATTATAACTATTCATACCTTAGACATGAAAATGATTTTTTAAAAAAGAATACTATGGGCAACTCTGTGTTCACAAATTTTATAATTTAGATCACATGGGCCTGCCTATTCCTTGGCCTGATATACCAAAACTCACATAATGGAGATGAACATAAGCAATGGAGAAATATTCCATGTTCATGCATTGGGAGACTCAGTACTGTGACAATGTCAATTTGTCCCCAGTTCATGTATAGATTCAATATATTCTCAGTTAAAATGGCAGCATTGACAAACTGATTTTAAAATTTACATGAAAGGCAAAATCCAACAACAGAGAAAAAATACTGAAAAAGACAACCTGCCTTGGAGGACTCATATTACACGGTGCAATACTTGTAAATATACAGTAATCAAGGCAGTATGGTATTGGTGAAAGAAAAAAAAAACAAAAACATTAACAGAACAGAAAAGGGAGCCAACAAATAGGCCAACACAAATGTAATCAACTCTTTTTCATCAACTGAATTTTGAAAGAAGCATGTTCTATCTATCCTTCCCTCACTTTCTTCCTACTTTTTTAAAAAAAATTTTCATTCTACATGAAAGTATTATTTAATTACTCCTACTATTATTCCTACTTCTGTCACTAGTATTATTACTACTGCTACTACTACTGCTGTTATTACTTTTAAGTAATTTATATGTAAGGAAGTCTAAATTGGGTATAATTATGCCTGTTGAAAAAATCATATTGGAAATGCATATTTAACAAATTAAAAATTCTTTAAGTATCAATGAATTTTCAGCATGGCGAGATCATGAGAAAATTAAAACTATTATCTTGCATACTTGAATTCAAAACGATCAGTTACAGAGAGAAGAAAACTGGTTAAAATTCTCCACCTATTCAATTACTGTTTTTGAAGACAGAAGATTATTGTATCTATGCTTAAACACTTAGAGATTATCACAATATCTAGTAAATAGTTTGGCTGAATAAATGTTAAACAAAAAAGTGAAAACAGTTAAATGACTAAAGAATTTTAAAATTAATTTAGCTTTTCGGTCGTAACTGTTTACCCTCGTTATTCTAATTTGGAAATTTATAGTATTCATCATCATGTTAGATTTTCATCATTTTATAAGCTGTAGTTTAGACTAAGCATCCATTTATGATAATATTTTGTGTTTTATTAAGTGCTTTCTTATCATATATTTCTTCCTATTATTATTTTAACATATCGTGACATTAGTATTTTCCTCTCCACTTTATAAGTGAGGAATTAGGAGCTTAGAGGACTTAAGTACTCTTCAAATCCAACTATCTACTATCCTTGTCCAACTGGGCTGCTGCCGTAACAGAATACCACAGATTGGGTGGCTTAAACCACAGAAATTTATTTCCCCAGTTCTAGAGTCTGCAGAGTCCAAGATCAAACTGTGGAAAGATTCAGTGTCTGGGGAGGGCCCACTTACGGGTTCATCGAGGGCTGTTCCTGTTTCTCTCTGGGCGGAAGGGGTGAGGGAGTTCTATGAGATCTCTTTTATAAGGACACTAATTCCATTTATGAGGACTCCACCCTCATGACCTAATCACTTCCCAAAGGCCCCAACTCCAAATATTATCTTACTGGGGATTAGGTTTCAACATGTTAAATGTTAAGGGATCACATTCAGTCTAGAGCAGGTACATGACATCAGAACTAGATTCATATTTTCTGACCTGACTCATGTTCTTTGGGCTGAGCCACAATATATTGAACTAAGCTTGGAGATATTTCTTTGGTTAGAACGATAAACATCTATAGAAAGAAAAGCAAACAAATCATCAACCTTTTAAATAACAAGCCTGGTATACATCCTGACTTCTGTTTTACAACTAATTCATCATGAGAAGATATTTGTCTTTTTATCTAAATTCTGAGTTTTTCTATCATCTGCTATTTTGCATGGATGAATGAATGGCTTCCAAAGAATACACTGTATCTATCATAGACATCACTTTTTATAGGCTGCCTGAGATATCCAGCACCATAATGACTTTATAGCAAAAAAAAAAAAAAAACCAGATATAATAACATAAGAAATAGGTGTTTTCCTATATTATATTTTGATTAAATCAGAGACAATATTATTGTGCTTTCTTTAAAAAAAGTCTATTTTTTAAAGGATTTTATGTATTTATTCATGAGACACACACACACACACACAGAGAGAGAGAGAGAGAGAGAGAGAGAGAGAGGCAGACACAGGCAGAGGGAGAAGCAGGCTCCATGCAGGGAGCCCGACGTGGGACTCGATCCCCAGTCTCTAGGATCAGGCCCTGGCCTGAAGGCGGCGCTAAACAGTTGAGCCACCTGGGCTGCCCAAGTCTTTTTTTTTTTTTTTTTTTTTTTTTTTTTTAATAAATTTACTCTAATACTAAATCTTTTTTGTCATTTCCAATGAAATCTTTGGCACCAATTGCATCACTGTAACTGTATTATGTTTTGTCTTTATTGTGTTATATAAGTGATTTAAAACCAATTATTTTATGCTAGTCTAATTATTAAAATCAGGCAGGCATCATGTAATACTATAATGCATTTTACATGTGTCAGTAGACAAGAATACTATAAAATAGTAACTTAAAATTATATATTTTTTTACATAATATTTTTCAACACCTCCAAATGCTGTATTCTCCAGCCACACAGATTTTCAAACAAATAAAATATAAAATTTCAGGACCCTTCATGGAATTTCAAGCACCATAGTGACACAGATCATGTGGCACATTTCAAATCAACTTGAATATATGGCCAGATGTAATATTTGGGGAAATAAAAACCACAGAGTGACTGATTTTTAACAATTTTCCCACTTTCCAGGATTTACTCATATCCCAGAGAATACACACACACAATGAAAAATACATTTTTTTTACTCAAAATATCCTCTACATGATCTTATGAGCTAGTAGACCTTCTAAGAAATATAAAAGGCTCCACTATCTTGCTGAGTTTAAGAGCTATCAATAAAATTATTTCTACTTAAACCCACAGAAAGGAGTAAAGAGAAGGAAGAAGGAAGGAAGAAGGAAGGGCCAAATATCTTTGCAATATCCTTTGTGTTAGAGATACAGCCATCGTCCTGTGCCTACTTAAAGCTCCAGTTACTCCAAAATTATATAGTGAAATGTTACACATCATAACTAAAATTTGGGGAAAAAATTGATAATTGCTCTCATCTTGTTTTACATCCCAGTCTTTTTTCCTAGTCGTAGATGATAGGGAAAGCATAGACATACTTGAAATTACAAATAATTCTAACTTACAATTTATTTTCTTCCTTAGTCCTTCTTAACCCATTTATTTACTGAACTGTTTAATCAGCTATTTATTCAATGATTTATTTACATCACTATGGATATATCATTGGTTACATATGTATATTTTTTTAAGTAGGCTCCATGCCCAAAGTGGGGCTTGATCTTATGACCCTATCAAGAATCTTATGCTCTACCAACTGAGTCAGCCAAAACAGACTCATTCTTTTTTGAAAATATTCTTCAAAGCTTTAAATGTGCCACTTATGTACAATATAATTAGATATATTTTTTCACAATCTACATTAAATCTTGGGTTTCCTCCCCACCCCACCCTCCAAAAAAACTCCTTTTACAAACAAACAAACAAGCAAACAAACAAACAAACAAAATGGGTCAAATATTTTTCAGCTCTAAGGACATTTTATGTAGATTTAGTGGGGTAAATTTTCCATAGTTCAACATGATACCTTCAAGTAGAGAAAGTCTGTATTCTTCTTTTCCAATTTGCATGTATTTTTCTTTTTTCTTGCCTTATTGTGTTGCTAAGCTTTCCAGTGTGGTGCTAAGTAGGAGGGGTGAGAGAATTTCTTTGTCCTGTTTCCAAACTTAAAAGAAAAGCATCTAGTTACTTTATCGCTTAATATGATGCTAGTTAGAGGTGTGCTTTGCTAGTTTTTTTTTTCATAATTCTATATGCCTACAACCATCTTCTCTTCCTCTTCCTCCTCCATCTTCTCTTCTTTTTAATATGGACATATGGATAAGGAAGTAGATACTAAAGTAGATATTATTTTTTAAATCTTTATATATAAGCACATCTTCCCTTCTGACTTTGGTGCACATATGTGTGTTAATCTGCTCAGACATTAGACTAATTTTGATGTTTTTATTGCCATGAGAGCAAGGAAGAGCCTCTGTGCTGTTTTCTGAGTTCTTGCTAACTCCACCAGAATTGCCTTTTGAAAGGGAATATCAAAAGGCAATTAAAAATATAAGCATAATACTCTAGATTTTTCCATTAAGAGGTGGAGTCTGTTTTCCTTAAACTTGAATCTGGGCTAGCCTTTCTACTTGCTTTGGCCAACAAAAAGACAAAATGATGGTCTTGGGTCTCAAGAGATCTTGGAATTTCTATTCTTGATGCTCATAGAAACTGCATCTACCACTATGTACCTGAGTTCAGGCTAGTTTGCCATAACATGTGACCCAGTCCCTCTGTCCCCTGGCCAAGAGTCAGTCCTTTGCCAGCCAATTATCAGATATGTGCATGAAACATTTGACCATTGGCTAAAGACAAATGTATGAGTCAATCCAGCCAAAAGTAGCAAAAAAATTGTCCAACTAGGCACAGCCAAATTGCCAATCCACAGAATTGACCAAAGGATGGGTGGTCGATGCAGAAAAATATCCTTCCATCTCCTCCCTTTTCTTCTATTTTCAACATCCAGAACTAGAAGGATTTTATTTCCGCCATTTGATTATAAATCTGTTATATCTTATTCCTTAGTATGTGGCTCTTCTATCTGGATTAGTAAAAGAAAATTTTGTAATATTAAAAACTCTTATTATTTGTTCACAGTCTGCTTTCAAGACAATTGATTCACTGTAGACAAATCTGTCTACAAAATTTAAAATTCAGACATTAGCCATGGACCATTTATTTGAGCTTGATGCCCCAAGGCAGTAAAAATATTGATTTCAATGGGTAAAGAAATATGGAAATATATAGACTAATGATCCAAGAAGCATTGATTCAATATCACATAAGCATTATGTATTTTATCATTTACTAACCACAGTGATTCCTTTCAATCTTTTCCAGTTATACCCATCACTAATTCATGACTTGCCATTCTACCGTCTTCTAACTTGACCTTAACATAGCCTGTTACAGAGATTTCTTCCTATAAAGTCTTGGTTTTACAACATCTGAAATGATTTATAGTTACCCAGTATTTATTGCCTATGATATTTTCTCCATTTATAATCAACACTTCTTTACACCAAATATTTGGAATCTTTTATTATTGCTTTGGTTCTACTTGCTAGAAACTCCTGGAGAAGAATATATTTTGTATTATTTGAAAAGGTAAGTAAAAGGAAAAGAGGGAATTAGTTTTCCAGTACTTTATCAAAGGAGCATACTTTTCAAATATCTACACAGTTTCTGCAATAAAAACAAATGTTTCCTTTACAAGTCCCACATTAACTTTAGGGTAAAGTCACACTGCTTATTTTGTAGGTCCTATAGCATCGGGCTGCGGACCAGGTCATATCTCATTCCACTAAGCCCTCAAATTCATTTTTGTTGTTTGGCACACATACGGAGAGGGACATATATGCACCTACTGTACTCTAGTGCTGGTATCCGCCTTGTCTTATTTTACAAAGTCTACACAGATTTTCAAGATATATTTTGTCACTCCTTGCTTTGACTTCCTCAGGTGCACGATAAACTATTATTTCTGTTCTATAAGAATATTTGCACATAGCTCTAGAAGCTCATAGTGTGGAGCATGGTGATTGTCCATTTCCATGTTAGACTCATGCAAAGACAGAGGCGTTGTCATATTGTTTTTAACTTAGGTAGTAACTAGAACACTGTAGTCCTATTGTTCATCAAGTTACAAGGACTAAGATGCCATGGTTACCTTGTTCTTGGCCCTCTTCCTTTCATCTAACCCAGGTGTTGATGCCCAATAAAAAAAAAAAAATCAGTTAATACTTGATAAGTGAGTTAGCCTGTGCATTATGTATATAAATAGTGAACATAGCAGAGCAAATACAGCCCTTGATTCATGGAATTGATGGATCATTGATGAAGGACAGATGATCAAAAAATAACATGTCTATATAATATAAAAACAGGAATTTAATTAGAAAGCTATAGAGAAAAATGTATTGAATTCCATTTTCAAAAGAGAGCTATCCAAATATAGTGTATGAAAGTTCAGTAATATTTGGGCAATATTAAACACAGATTCTAGTGAAGTATAAACAAAATCAAAGTGCAACCACTCATCACTTTGATATAAATATATATAATAGGACTAAGACATATTACCTTTAAAAGGTTCTCAAAATTTTAATACATAGAGAATAAATATTGAGGTCATATCATATTAATTGCTGAATTCATCTAATCATGGGGTGGATTTCAACACTACATTCTCTCTTTAGATGCATATAAGCTTATGGTGAAAGATTGATCCGAGTATGCTGTCTTCATTAGTTGAGAATTTTTGTTGGTTTCATGGAGTAGAGTCATTGTTTATAGCTCTTATAATTATTTGTTAAAGTCAATTCCCCAGACAATTATTGAACATTTGCTATGCAGACTGCAATGTTGTAGGTACTAGATATTTAGTCTGATTTAAGGAATGGAGAAATAGTGGCTAGACTTTGTGTCCATCTCAGGTATGGCAGACATGAACAATTCTAAACATGAGGCTAAAAACTCTGGCATCCTGCAAAATCATAGAGTTGCCACCCCTTTGAATTCTATCAGTAAGAAAAGAATAAATATCTATAAACCAAGTTTAGGTGATGAGGAGGGTGAGATGTCCACCAAACACATTACGGCTCAGCAAAGACCTAGTCAAATATGGATGATAGTGAGGTATAAAAACAAAATGGAAGTTGAAAGTCAGAGACCATCTGGGATGTGCAGTTATCACGGGTTGGCAAGAAAGTCAGACAAAGGGAAATATGAAACATGTGCTGAGTTTCAGGTAAGAAGCATGGGCTCTTTCTGAAGCATTAGAGCCTTATCCTTGCAAATGTGCTCCCACTCGTTATTAACTGATTAAGACTCAAAGAAGTATCATTTATGAATATAAAGCAAAGAGAACATTATGGGTCAAACAGGAATATGATGAACATTAGCAAAATGACAACATAGAATCTTAGAACAAATATGTTAATTGCAGGTATTAGCTCCTGGTGGATGCTTCTGTTCTCAGTGATTGAGTATAGAAATAGAAATTTCCTGGCATCAACCACACAGGAATTAAGAATTCCCCCACTATCACTTAGTACATTTTTCCCATTTGCATGATTTCCATGCTCCTATATTTGGAAAGACCCATGGTGTTCACTACCCTAAAAATTCACTTAACTTACCTAGACTCAGTCCATGGAGTCTGAGATAGTCTTTCTCCCAAGCTTGGACCCCACCCCCATTGAAGAAAAATACATTACTCCGACTTGAAGAATCAAGCCTGATTCAGACACAGACAGAGGTGCTGAAACAGTCCAGTGCTAAAGACTAAATTTTTTGTCCCCAACCCCAGTATTCATATATTGAAATCTTGCTCTCCAGTATGATAGTATTTGGAGCTGGGGCCTTTGGCAGGTAATTAGGTTAAGAGGGCAATACTCTTTTTTTTTTAATTTTTATTTATTTTTTTTTTTAAGAGGGCAATACTCTTAGCTCTCTCTCTCTCTCCTCTTTCTTGCTGTCTCTCGTCCTGCCATGTGAGGACACAGCAAGAAGACATCCATCTGCAAACAGGAAAGGGGCTTTTACCACAACTTGCCTTGATCTCAGGCTTCCCAGTATCCGGGACAGTAAGAAATACATTTCTGTTTAAGGAACACAATCTACACTATCTGTTATGACAGCCTAAGCAGACGAAGACATTCAGCAAAATAGAACAAAACGATACTTTATTCAGCATAGAAAAGATTTACAGCTCGAACTTCAACATCCATTTTACCATTTCAGACAACGTCACAGAAGGTGCTAGGAGCACCATTTAGAGACAGACACTGACTGTTATGTTGGTATTTTGCATAAATGGCCCAAATTATGCCCCTCTCTATATCTATTACTTTCTACAATATAATTTTACGACTCCAAAATTAATACAATTCAATTTCCCTAATGCCTTCAACCTATGCTAGACTTACGACTTTCTTTGATTAATAGAATGTGGCAGGAATATCAGTGGGCCGCAACCAAGCTGATTCCTAAGTCTCCAGATGCCTTGTCCTCTATTCACTGGAACCCTCGCTCTTGGAACGCTGCTAGGGCTCATGTGATTAAAACCCAGCATCAGATCGCTGGATGCTGGACATGTGACTCAGGCATTCCTGCAGCTTCGGCTGATAGCCAGTAAACTTCAAGATGCAAAGCCACCTTTGCATGATGATTCACAACAGAACTGTGACCAAAAGGCAAGGTCAGATGAGATGAGAACTGCCCAGCTGGCCAGGCCAAATTACTGACCTGAATAATCATGAGCTATGTAAATGTTTATTCTTAACATTAGCCACTAAAGTGTTGGGGTGGTTTGTTATGCAATAAAAGCTGGTATCTTAAGCAACATAGAGAGAAATTAAATCTTGATATTATTACTTAATTCCTGAATCCACTTGCTTCTTGATTTTTCAGTTTTATTAATGAATAAACTCTTTTTCTGTTTATCTAGCATAAATTGGATTTTTCTGGTCATTGCAATTCCTTGTTGATTCACCTACTAGTCAATATATATATATAGAGAGAGAGACTTCCCTTTTCTATCCCTTTGATCAATTCTGCCCACTACAAATATGAACATACTACTCTACTGAATAAAGAGCCTGTGGGACACCTTATTTCTTTTTCAATGTATTTGAAAGTCGTTGCAGGGTCTTTCTCAATTTATGCTTTGCATAGGTCTTGACATTAATTTTATAAGTCTGAATTAGTTATCAACAGTAAGCTTCTCACACACACACCCTACGCATGCCAACTTAATAAGTGAAATTAAACACATAAAAAAACTCTACCATAATACTATGAATTTGTGTATGATATTCTTTTTGCCAGAAGTGTCCTTCCCCACTTATCTTCTTTTCTAATTCCTTATTTTTCAAGAATCATCTCCTTTAGCAAACATTTAATAAACAACATAGGATTTATGGGAGACCATTCTTTGTGCTCTAATTTGGTGGCAAGGATTGATGGTGCTATAATCATAAGATACTGCACTTCATGGATTTCTTTGTCCTCAGGATTTGGACTAGAGCTCACTCTATAGTAAGTGTTCCATGTCCTTTGATAAACACACATACACATATGACCTAATAACTTTTTTCAGTGAATTTAGAATGCAATCTTTATGAGATTTAAAAATTTTAATGTACAACTCTAGTTAATGATTTGGTCATTCCCTTTTCCTTCCAATTAAAACAGATAAGCAACTATTAATAAAATTACCTAATAATTAAACTCCAAAATTATATTAAAATGTTAATCCAAATGGGAAGATATTTGGAGGATAGTCAAGGAAGCATATCTATGAAATAGAAATTGCCACTAGGCACAAGTATTAATTGTAGGCTTTTGAATACATTACAAGATCCAAGAAAATTTCAAATGAAATCCATGGGTTAAGTTTTCTCAGCCCGTGGTTCCTGGAACTGTTCTCTGTATAATTGTCCTAGATGTTTCTTATTTTGCATTCTTATTTTCATATAAATCAACATCTGTCCTTTGTTAATTAGGATACCCTACATTCTTCACACTTGTGGTTTTTAATAATTTTATCCATTGCTCTATGTTGATTGCATTTTTTTAGCTTTACAATATTAGAGTTTTCCAAAGCCTAATATCTGTACTATCCTTACAATATTATGGCTTTGAGAACATTTCTTTTTATATAAAATTTGAGAAGCCTTTGACATGGTTAGATTACCGTCAGGTAGAGATAGCACACATCCAAAAAGCCATCAAGGCAAATTTCCTATGTGGAATGTTGGCATCAAATGTCCAAAGACTAAGAGAATTGGCACTTTTAACTAATTTAATAAAGTTGACAACTGATGATATTTTCAGCAGTTAGGGTATAAATTAAACCATATTTTATAGCATCTAAATGTTACACATATTTTCTAAACTGGGGCTATATTTATAAGAAATAACTCAAGTAAGTTAATTAAATTCTGCTATAAAAATAATATAAAATATACATTTTGCCCATAAAATAGAGCTTGAAACTATTTGACTTTATCTTTTCAGAGTTTTGTTACTGTTTTTCAAATTCCTTAAATGTGAGTAGATCCAAAGTCTTGGGAGAACACTGAAAAAACAGCAAACAGAATCTTTACATAAAACTAAGACCTATTAGTATGGTTAACTTATAGTTGCTGATGACTCATTGAAAGTATTAGTGTTATTTTATCTTTTTTTCTTTCATAATCGGAATCACTAAAAGAGCTCTTATCTCTATTATAGTATGAGAACTATTTCTCAAGAAGAAAACAACAATAAAAAGGGCAACTATTTGAAAAGACACTTCTCCAAGGAAGATATATAGATGTCGTATAAGCACATGAAAATGCCCTCAATTCATAAGTTATTCTGGAAACTCAAATTTAAACCACAATGAAATATAACTGCACACAGAGTTGAATGACTAAAATCAGAGACTGACTATAGCAAGTGTTGTCTAGGATACTGAGTAAATAGAGTCCTCCAGTGCTGTTGGTGTCACAGAAAATGATGCAATCAATTTGGGAAAGGGTTCAGCAGATTTTAGGATGTTATGAATAAACTGCCATAAGATTAAGCCTCTCCAAGTATTCTGTTATTTACCCAGTTAAATGTTAGCATATTTTCATACAAAGAATAGAATGCAAGGGTCATGCACTCTATGAGTCAACTTGCATAAAATACTACAAAATGCAAACTAATCTCTGGGAACAGAAATCCGCTCAGTAGTAGGCTGGGGAGGGAGGAAAAGATGGAGGAAAAAGTTGCAAAATGGCAAAAGGAAACTTCTGAGAGTGATAGATATGTTCATTACCTTCATTTTTGTGGTTATATGTTGATATGTTCATTATCTTGATTTTTGTATCTATCAGTTTCCCAAATGCACATTTCCTTTAAAACACTTAGTTATGCACTTTAAATGTGTGTAGCTTATTGTATGCCAATGACAAGTCAATAAATTTGGAAACAAAATAAAGCAAAGTAAAATGTATTTGGCAAGAATAGTAAGGGGCACAAGGACAAAACAAGGATTCCAATTAGAAAAACAAACTCAGTAGCTCAAGTAAGGATTTATAGTGACTCAGACCAACATGGAAACTCTGTAGGTGGAGCATGATGGTAAGATTTTAGATATATTAGTTTGAAAAGCCAGTATGATATTCTAATACATTGGATGTGGTGTGTGAAAAAAAGAAAGGAGTCCCATTTTAAGAAATAACTCTAAAATGTTTGCATGATAGTTTTTAAAAATATAGATACGAATGTAGATGGGCATACTGACTGAAAGCAGGTTTTTTTTGAGGGATTTATCAGGAGTTCAACTTTTGAGAAGTTATTTTTTTTTCCATGCCAATTATGTATTGAAATGAAGATACTTCAAAGACATTTGTATATGTAAGATTGAATTCAAGAGAGAGGGCTGGATGACAGATATAAAATTGGCCATTGGAACAAAAAGATACAAAGGTAAAAACAATACTGCAATATTATCGTCACAATAGCTAGTCACAATAGCTACTAGCATGTATTGAGTGTTTACTGGGCACCAGGATAAAGATAAATGTTTAAGGCCCGTTTCAATCCATCTTCCCTGAAACCCTGTAAAATCAGTACACTGACTTTGGCCCATATCTTCAAATTAGTAAACTGAGCTTTAAAGCAGATTGGTAAGTGTGAAAGAAAGAATCCATGACATATCTCTTTGAATCCAAAGACTGAATCTTTAACCCTCAGAATGTTCTCTTACCTACCGCAAAGCAAATACTTTCTTCAGCACTGCATGGGAAGAAGTGGATAGATGTACGGATGAATGGAATGCACGGAAGGCGAAAGTGGTATATACCCCAACAAAACAGCTGTTAGCAAAGTGTACCGACTGCTCTAAGAAAGCAAAAGGAAGAACAATCACTTCGGACTGAGGAGATCGAGGAAGGCAACATTTACAAAAAAAAAAAAAAAAAAGTAGAAAGAGTGCTACAAATAATGGGATGTTGCTAGGTATAAAAACAGGAACATGGAGGATAGATGAAAGCACAGCAGAGCAATGACTTAGACACTAAATGGCCTGTCAAGTACAGACAGAGACAAACAGTGAGGTTTGGGTGGGCGGTAGGGGCACGTGTAGAAGGGCTAGGAGATGCATTTAAGGAGCTCTGATGGAAGCCAGGGCCCTAGCACTTACAGGCCCCGTTAGCATCCTTCACTGAGACCTGCTGCGGCCCACTGCTGGAGGCTGGAAGGGACACGATGTCATATGCAGAGAATATGATTGAATAAAATCTATGTCCAAATGACTCTGTAAAATCCAGGGAAGTTCCTTGCAACCATCATTCACGGTTTCTTGATAATATTAGGAGAATCTGTCATATAACATACACATTTTAGGATTTCGGACTGTGCCATACTAGAATTACTGTTTTCATTGAAGAGCTTTTTAAGCTCTTACATCTGCTTACTTAGCATAAAACTTTACTTTCCGAGCTAATTTTTTGTATGTAATATGACAGATTTCTGTTATATTATTAATATACAGTTAAATACTTTATTATATAGTAAACAGACCAACATATTGAATATTTTAGTAACTGAAATGACCTCAGGAGTTTCCTAAAGCTTTTTTTCCCCCTATTTTGCCCATTTTTAAGATGACTGCACTGAGACTCAAGTAAACAATGGAGTCATTAATAAATTGTGGAAATCAAGGTAATTTAAAAATAGATTTTTTTTCCATTATTCTACATTTTCTCAGAATTTCTTTTTTTCCTCTGACCTGGATGTAGGTAAAGTGAATCTCAGCCTGTTCCCATGACTAAAATATCATGGAAACTACTTAAAGGGGCTGATATATATATATATATATATATATATATATATATATATATACATTGCTAAGGCATTTCCTTTGCTTGAAATGGGCTATAAATATAAAGAAAATAAGATAAAAAGATAAAAGTATAACAAAAAATTAAAATTAAGCTGGTTGGCTAGTTACTGATGCTGGGTACTGTGCCTTAGATATACTGGGGTTTTTTTTCTTTGTTTTTAATGTTTATAGAATTACAGATACTGTGTCCTTGAATTCTTGCCATGATCTTACTACGATGTAGGTCTCTTAAGAATCTTCATTCTATGTTTTATGAGGAAGAGTGTCAAAGATATTAAAAAACAACATTCGTGATCACTGGACATGATCTAATGGACAATGAGTCTCAGAACCTGGAATCTGCATCCAGTTTGTCCAATGGCTGAAGCTTTTGCTCTGAGCTACTATACATTCTATGGTCTTCAGAGCCCAGCTCTAAAGGTAACCATGTCAGATAACTCTAATCTCTTCTATATTATGTGAATAAAAACAATCCCTTCTTTTTGTTGGAAAATAGCCAAGAAAATAAAAGCTAAGAGTAATATTTAAATTTTTGTATACTACTTTTATTCCCATTATAATTCTCAAAAGCTAAGCAATTCATGACTCAGGGTATGGGGACACTGGAAGCACCCTTCATCTTGTCTCCACCTGGACCCTCTCTTTTCTTTGGTCAAGCTCAGTTCTCATGAACTTCAATTTGTGGTCACTACAATGTAAATATTCTGCAGTTTTATTATTTGTATTTTGTTTTTTTTTCTTTGTTGTTTAACGAAAGGGTTACATTAGTACATTATATCATATTATATATAAAATTTACATATATTATAAACAGCCAGATAATTAACTAACCTAATTTACTTTATTTCACTGTTATTTACCATTTAACAGTGACATCACTACTGTTCCCTTTGATAATAATTCCCTGATACGTGATTGTTCCACCCTTAATTGGAATTGCACGACAATTTGAAATTCAAATAAAGATAAATGAGCACGTGTAACTTACTTCTCAATATGTCCTATGCATGAAACAGCCCCCACATTCCTCATAATGAAATCTGTGAGGCCTGATTTTTGAGGAAAAAAAAGTGCATACAATACGATTAAATAAAAAAAAAAAATTAAAGGACTGATGCATTTTCAAGATTAATTAAATAAAGTAATGATTTAAAGGTATTTGTATTTTTCTCCACACAGTCCAAAGTAAAATTCAGAACTGCTATGAATATTCCTGAATCAGAATTGAGAAATCTTGAATTTCTTACACACAAAGTATAAATTTAGCAGAGATCAAGATAAAGATTTCTATTATCTTCACATTTGGTTTTATACATCTGAGGAGCTGGTATACTGTTCTTCTTGCCTTCTCTCATAATTGTCCCCACTGGTAGGAGAATTGGAAAAGGTAGCATCCTTGACTCGTTAGACTGTTACACTGACAACACAGACCTTGGGTGGAAGGCTGGTTGGTCATCTCTGCAAGGAGAGCTTCAAGGGATGCAGAACTAGTAAAGAGAAGTGGGGGGTGGGGAGAACTGTGAGATGAGACAATGCAGGAAAAAAATCCAATAAAAAAAAAATGAGAAGAGGTAGGTGGAGAAAGATTTCTTGTTGTTGTCATTGCTGATGATGTTCATATCTTTTATCTTCTCCTAAAAAATAAAAACATCTATGGTTTTTGAAGCAAGAATCCTGCCACTCAAAAAATAACTATTCTAAATATACGAGACCACTTGAGGGCACTGTGGCATTGCATTTTGGTCAAGTGACCTTTGAAAACGCAACTCAGGGAGACTAATCTAGTTTTTCAAAACCCAGGATGAGCACACACAGGTACTCTAGGGTAATGTCTGTACATGAGGATGGGCATAGCTGTGTGGACATATAAATCAGTTAGTGCCCCACCGAGGCAGCTCCAGGACCAGAGATTGCTTTCCACATCCGGCCTTCACTGTATGCTTCAGAGATTTCCTGTACTGGTTGCTCAGGCTGAACTATGATATTATGATTTTCCAGTTGCAGTGATAATGGATCATTTTTGGCATTTCCTACTCATTAGAATCTGTGCCAGTGTGATGGATTAATTTAGGGGCATTTTCTGTCCTTGGTATAATCATTGGGAAGGGAATGAGAATAGCTGCTGTGCATTACAGCACAGAGTGCAGGGCTTAGATGTAGAAAGGAGAGAGAGAGAGAGAGAGAGAGAGAGAGAGAGAGAGAGGCTTGTGCTGGTGAGGCTTAGCAGAGCAAAGGTAAAAGTCTCAGCTTACTGGATGGGATTGGAATCAGCGGGCAGGTCACAATGGAATGCAGTGCTAATATTGGAAAACGTTTAAATGTATGCTAATAGAGCTGGATCCTCTCATGCAGTCATTTTCCTTTTTATTAAAAATCAACTGACTGCAATAAAAATCATGAAGCCTTTTTATTTGACATTTGCATTTTTTAGCATTTATAATTCTTGTAGCAAAAGAAATATCAGACTTGAGTTTTAGTCCTGGTCCTATAATTCCTTGAATGAGTAAATGTCTTTGATAAACATATATTGACATCTACACTGTGATCAGCATATTCATAAGGATGGGAAATAGAGAAAGTCCTAGGAGCTCCTCTTGCCCTTATTCAGGACACTCTTTGAATAAATTGAAATACTTTTTTTAAGCAAATGAAATATGAACTGACTTCCCATGATCTCAAGTCTTCCATCTTCTTAGTTTATTTAGAAGCTATTCTCTCTCTACTATTTTTTTCTTTTTCAAATGAAAGAAGCTTTAAATTCAAATGCAGCCTTCAACCTCACCCACTTGATTAATTAGGATTGTCAATTGCCTTGAGGTGGTCTTCTATGGCAGATAAAGCAGTGAGCATATGCTCAGTTTTGGACATATATAAATGTTGAGATCAGAAGTAGTCCCTTTACCAGAGAAAAAGGAAAGACACAGTGGAGAGTGTGATAGATCTAAATATAATAAAGAATGTAGGAAAGAATGGTTTATTTAAATATTAATAAATGACAAACTTTTAATACAGACTCACATAAATGTGGAATAATGGAAGATTTGATGGGTCTGTAACATGGCTCCGTATATTATAAAACATAGAAGATGAAACATATAAAGATTATAAGATGGTCACAGAATGTCATTAATGAATGATGATAAAACACAAAGGAGAAAAGTGGATATATGAATGCACACTGAGATCTCTGATAAGAGGTGCTTTCTGCTTTAAATAAGAGGTTTCTATGAATTATAAAGAATAAGAAACAACAAATCTGTGATTGATAAGAAGTTATAGGAAATGTCAGCTAAAAGTAAAACTGAGCTAGTTAAATGAAAATCTAAAAGGGATTACTTGAAATTTTATAAATAAGCCAGACTTAATGGGTAATTTCAGAACAAAGTAAGAAACTAATTTTTTGAATATTTTTTTTTCTTTAGAAACCTCCTCAGCAGGTAGTAAGCACGCTGTCAATGATGGTGTCAAGTAGAGACAAGAGAACCATTTGATGGGATGTTGCAAACAGAAATTTTAAACCAGCTAATGCTTTCACATTTCCTCCTTAAAGTAATATCAGTCCTGAGTTTCAAGTATTATCACAAATCATGCATTTGAAAATATTTATATACAAATATTATGTGCCAGTCTTAGTAGTAGGAACTGTTGATGCCAGGATAAAGAAAAAGCAGTATGTATTTTTTTTTAAGCAGTGTGTATTTTAAATAGATACACATATTCCTGAACAAATGATTTAGTATCATACCAATGGAAAGTGTCACCAAATGGATCCCTAGATTTAATGCAATTAAATTTAAAGCCTAGAGGGATCTTTTTACAAGATTTGCGTGATTGGCAATTTTATATAAAAAAAAGCTTAAGCATAGAAAAGCGCAGGTTATTGCATGGTACTAACGCAGGGGTAGAGAAAGGGATGAAGGCAAGATAATAGACATTATAGAAACTGACTCAAGGGATATGGAAACTTAACAAATCTATCTATGTAGTTTGCAAATCATTGCATAAGGGGGTATCATTCAATAAACAGGGTTAGGAATACATATTTTAAAATTAAAATAAAAAATTAAATTAAATTAAATTAAATTAAAATGGATCTCTATGTTACAAAACACACACACACACTATATATATATATATATATATATATATATATATATATATATTCCAAATGGAATAAGAACTTAGGTGTGAAACCAAAATTCGTACAACTTTTAGAAGAAAATATAGGAGAATACCACTTTGCCTCTAGGAAAGGAGAAGGTTATTTAAGTAATTGATGTGAAAACTTAACGCAGAACCAATGTTTCAAACATTTGATCACATTCAAATTAAGGAATTATGTTCATCAAAAGATACCATAAAGTGAAAAAAGAAACCAACAATGAAAGAAATAATTGTAGTATATCTAATTAATAAATAATTAATGTCCAGGATATATGAAGAGCGATTATAACTTAATAAAATAAACAGCCTTTTTTATTTTAAAAAAGATGACAAAAATGAATAAGCATCTCTTTCACAAGGAAAGGGAATCCTTCTCAAATAAGGATAGATGCTTAACCTTATTAGATATAGGAAACTGCAAGTTACAATCACTTTCACACTTAGCAGACCAGTAAAAACTGCAACACTGATAATACTGAGTGCGTAAAAGAGTATGGATAAAGAAGAGTCCAAAAAAAAAAAAAAAAAGAAGAAGAAGAAGGAGAAGAAGAGTGCAAAATAGTAAAATCATTTTTAGAAATAGTTTTGCAGTATTTCACGATTTTATCATTTGCATAATTTATGACCAAACAATGAAATTTCTAGGTAAACACCTTAGATAAATTCTGACATGTGCACCAGGAAATCTATAGGAGAATTGTGATAATACCTTCTCAGGAGCTGTGTGTGTGTGTGTGTGTGTGTGTAATTATAAATGGAATATTACATAGCCACAAAAAATAACTGAACTATAAAAAAAAAAACATGGACAAAATTTAGTTTTGTAAGAGTTGATAAAAAAAGAAGTCACATGAGATTACATTGCATCATAGCATATTAGTAAATCTAAAACAAAGCAAACTTAAACATAAAAAAAGATATTGGAAATGTCTTAAAATAAGAAATCCTCCATTTTAATATTTTTACATCAAGCTCACAGGAAGTAATTATTCCAGTGCCTCGTGTATTGGACTTGCTATATGTATTATTTAACCAAACTCACATCTTATTCTAAGAAGAGAGAATATATGAACACATGGTATTGAAAAAAACAAGAACCCAGAAAACTACTCATAAAGTACATATGCCTAGATATATGATTTATAGACATATAAATCACATGTGTTTAAGCCATTGGCCTTGGACTCATGTGGCTAGGAGTTGTGTAGATAGAGTCTTTGCATGTATAATTGTATTGCAGTTCTCTAGAGAAGTAGAACCAATAGGACATATCTATACAGAAAGAGGTTTATTATAGGGAATTGGTTCACACAATATTGGAGGCTGAAAAGTCTCAAACTCTGCAGTGAACAAGCTGGAAATAATGTAGTTCCAATCCAAGGCCAAGGGCCTGACAAACATGCTCCTAAAAGGAGCCTTATTAGCCATGAGGGTCTTTGAATCACCGCAAGTTGGTTTCCAGAATCCCTATTCACATCTCTTCAAATGCCCACCTACTAAAATCTGCTACAATGACCACGTATCTCCTATCCATGAGTAGGATGGATACACCAGTCATCTGACATTATTGAGGTAATTTCAACTTGTTCTTCAGAAATGTTCTTCTACCTACATATATTACAACCAAGGTATCACCAGCCTCAATTCGAGAGGTGACAATGTGACAAAGTTCAAGCTAATTAGGGTATTTCAATCATTTAACCACTATATTTACTTCAAGAAGGAGATCTGACCAAAGCCAGGTGAATCTATCTAATTATCAAGATTTAATTTTGTTTTATTCTTATATTTTGATAGTCATGAAGAAGACTCTCTCTTTCCACTAATATTTCCTAGCTGGTAGATTATAAGCCTGGACTCCTTGGTGACTGTCTTACAAGAGTGAAGGTAGAGCTTGCTTGAGAATAAAACTAAACAGAAAATCAGAACCGAAAGATGAAGGTAGATGTAATTTTCCCTGTTAAACAGTTGGCATGTCATTGAACTTTTGGTTTTTTCCCTCCTTAGGTCACTTTGAACTGGGTATTTGCTGCTTTCAACCAAATGTTTTATGACTAACACATCTCTTACAAATTTTTTAATGAGTGCAGGCTCTGTAACAAGGGCATGGTCACAGAAGGTTTCACTTCTGGTTTCTTGTTCTCTGCTGTATAGTGGCTTCTTTGGTACCTTGCCATGGTTCTTTTTTCAATAATGGTCCCAGCTCTCCTCCTAGATTGTGGGACCCCTCCAATCTGTCATCCTGAGGACTCTAATTCTTCCCCATCAATGCTCTCTTATTTATTCCCTATGGTCCCACAAAACAGTCCTGTTAATATAGTCACTGAGCACTCACTATGTATGACTTGTCATAACTTTAGAGCTATTTATCAAATATGAGCTCATGTTTTCTTCAAAATCTCTACACCTCTGAGATATTCTTGACCATACAACTGGGCAACAGCTGACCAGTTCTTGCCAATCCTTAATCTAGTCACTGACAACCCAGGCAATCTCCAGAATGAACAGTCATCTTTCTATAATGACTGGAATATATTCCAGCATTTTAATGCATATAATTGATTAAATAATTTTCTCATTATGTAATACATTATTTTCACTGTTTTCTTCTTTTGTGTTATTCATAATGTTATATAAGCACTTCATTAGGTAGTTTCTACTTTTGTTGAATTATATATTTAGATAAATTAAAATAAGTTGATTGATGATTAATAATATCATAACTCTGTAAATTACAATATTGCTTTACAAAAGAGTACAATAGTTTAAGTGACAATGGTGATAAATGAGTATACTCGTCTATGACAATACCAGTATCGGGTGACAATTTGAAATTTCTACTTTCTTAGGTGTGAAACAACGTGACTGTAATTTCTTTCTGTACTCTGTAGATGCATATTTGGCTATCATAATTCATTTTACAGAATAAATCCAATTTATTCATTACATAGAAAAGAAAGGGAAATCAATTAAAAAATAAATAAAAACACAGAAAACTCTGGTAATATGAACTACAAGATATACACAATAAAGAATAAAGCAGAATAATAACAAATAAGCATATAATTTGTCATAGAGATGAAAAATATTTCCTTGACATGGTATTTTAGCATAAGGTAGACCAAAATAGTTACCATAAATTTGTTCTATAATTTTTATAATATTATTAATTTCAGATTTTCACAGAGTAACTCAAGTCCTGACATAGGCTTTATAATATATGTATTAATTTCATTTTTAGTACAATCTACCATATTACTGAAAATTGAGAACCGAGAAATCATTAAATTGAGTAGTAGTAGGGTCAGTGAGTCATTAGAATACACTCAGATATGTTGTGATTTGGAATATCACTCTTTCCCCACCACACTATTAGGCCTTGAGCATGTGATTTGAAGCAAAATTGAAAGTTGACAAAGGTGTGATGAATTTAGCTGTGCCAGGATTGAGTGGATGCTTAAAATATTACGTAAGAGAATTGAAAGCCATTTCCCCTTAATCAGTATAGTTGAGGAATACACATTTGGTAAGTTTGGTGCTATGCAATTCTGGAGGAAACAAAAACAACATAATAAGCTAGACAGTCATTTAAATAGATGGGAAAACACTGTGCCCCACATGGAGCCAGATCAGTGAATAGAGGTCTAGACTGGGAGTCAGTGTGAGTTCTAACCCTGGCTATACAGAGTACTCTTTACTAGACTTTGATAAAACACTCGACTTTTTGAAACGATGGTTTCCTTATATGCTGAATGGAGATGAGGAGTCCTTCCCTACCAGGCTTCGTGAGGGTCAGCTGGGATGCCTGCGTAAAACTAATGCACTACACGAAAGTAATTTTTTCTTCCTATTTGCATCTCACTGTTTTCTTTTCTTTTCTTTTTTTTTTTCATCTCACTGTTTTCTACATTGGGAAGTAGTTTTGCTTATTTGTGTTGCGCAGAGAAATACAAACTGAATTAATTAATTCAGAATGCACTTATCTTTATATGGCCTCCCAGAAAAACACACCCTTTATGTTGTCTGATTCTAAGAAAGCATTTCCCCATAAATAATTGTTGTTGAAACAAAGGGCCTTCCAACTCCTGGAACTGCAATCACATTAGACAAGCATGCCCTCCAAAATGCTGTCATTGTTAATCAGACCTCAGAAATTGACATTGAATAATGGAATTTTGAAATGGAAGAAAAAATATGTCTCTATATTTTGGCAGGCTTGTGCTTATATATGAATGTGAATAGACATTTGCAGACAATATTATCAAAAGTTCATGAGCAATAATTGTAGTCTTCACTTGATTCCCCATTTTGCCAGTTTCTCTCAAGATTAAATGTGAAAAAATGCATCTGAAATATATTTAATAGGCTATCCAGAAAGCACTGTGGAAGATAGATTCTTTAAAAATGTTTTTAGATTCCACTGAAGATTTACTGCATGAAGAGGTAGAGATGATTGCAAGTGATTGTAAAATCTGTCGTGAGAAATCGATTATTGAGCTTCTATATATCCAGCTGCTAATTAGCTGGCAGGTGCTATATATACACACATTTTCTCTCAGACATATTCTACACACACACACACACACACACACACAAACACACGCAGACACACACATCTATGTACAGATATATATAGATAGATAGATACATGTGTGTCTGTGTGCATATGTGCACATATATGATGCACACACATATCAATAAGGTCACAATCTGAGACCTTAACTTGTCTTAAAAATGTGTGTGTTTTCTAATTGAATTCCTACTTACCTCTTCAGCCATATGTTGCTTGGCTTCCTGTATCTTACCTTCCCCTCCTTTTAGTTGTCTGAAACTCTCCATGTCCTTTCTGTTTCTAGTCTTTATCCCATGCTGATCCTTCTGCCTGGGATACCCTTTGCGTTATTCATTCCTACTCCAAGTGTCATCTTTAATGAATTCTCTTTGAGAAGCATTCCATAGTTTTCCGAATCTGGCTTAGATACCTTTTCTATGTGCTAAGTATACTGTGACAGGGCTAACTAAACACCAATGACTGGATATTTGTCTATATTGTCCATTAGATTGCAAAATCCGTAAGGTCTGGTATGAAACTTTATTAACTGTTGTATCCCCAGTGCCTTAAACACAGGGAAAGTATTTAATGAGAATGTATGGAATGTGTGTATGAAAGAATGAATGAATCAAGGAATTTGGGGAGCTAAGTTTGGGCCCAACAGGTTCCTCTTAATAAGGACTGGAGATCAGAAGGAAGAGATAGGATGGGGTGTTTCTTCTCTACTGGTATCGTCAAAAACATGTCTCTATTTTTTTGGCCAAATGTCTGGTTTTTTTAGAACATCAGCCCAACCATTAAGCAATTACAATGGGCAATTAGTTCCAATGATCGTGAAATTGTCAATTCAAAGAAATCAGCTAAAATCAGTACATTGCAAAATTGTCATCAGTAGTTATCCAGTCAGATGCTCACGGGCTCCCTCAGAGGAAAAAGGCATGTTTCTTGGGAGAGGGACAGTGTGAGCATGATGGTGAAACTGATTATTTTCCTATATTTTGTTTATTTTTTTCCCAACAGGTAATGTTTCATACATGGTACTACTGCTATTTTTAAAAGCAAACTTTACAAATTTGGACAGACAGATATTAATCTTTTTTCCAAGATTATTACACATTCAGAGGATTTTATATGGAATCCTGTGTCATATACATATAATTTATATCATATATATATATATATATATATATAGTATTTATATTATGAACTACTTCTACGATTGTGAAATACATTATACACCCTCATATGCACATGGGTAATCCAGGGGAGCTTGATTCTCCCACAAGCTATGTGACTTTTGACAGAATATTAGCTCTCCTGGGCTCAGTATTTTTCTCCATACAGGAGGGAATTGAACCAGGTGATCATCTCAGTTGCCTTAAGTTATACAATCCAAATTCATTGAAACGAGAATTCATATAACATTTTTGCTCCTCCATTATCATATATATTATTCCTTTCTGAAAAGGATTCAAATCCTAATCTACTTATTGATTCATATATTCATTCATTCAGCACTCATTATGTTGCCAGCACGGGGTATTACAGTATTAGTGGCACTAATAGTAGCAGTACTAGTAGTACTACTTCTGCTGATAGAGTCGCTGGCAGTGCCAATAATACCAGTTACTGAGTGGGCACCATGTGTTAAGTATTGAGCTGAAAGGATTTACATGGATCAGCACATTTAGTAGTAGGGGCATTCCTCAGTCAACAAACAACCAGCATTCCCATGAGTGTGGGAATTTAAACTCCCTACAATAAATATCCCGCTTCTCTGCTATTACCATTTTTACATTGGAGATAATGAAGTTGTAGTTTTATTTAATGCTATTAAGTGAATGAGTCAAGATTTAAACAAAGCCCTCATTCTTAACCAACCTGATACTACTACTATGGTATTTTCAGTACCAGCTTTCATTTTCTAGATAAATGTTTTATTTCAGAATAAGCTCAGATTCACAACATCTGCTTTTTAGTATTGTGTATTTTTAAGAATTCTATCTTTGAGACGCTAAACTAGGAATTCTTTGAGAATAGACATCGTATCGCTACAGCATAGCAAAATTTCCAAAGCACAAAATAAAAACGGACGCTCATTGTATTCCTTAAATCTAATAAATGAAAAACAAAAAGAAAACAGCTCAAAAATAAAATTAAACAAAAAAAATCTAGAGTATGCATTTAGAGGCAAGTCTTCTGAGGCAGAAGGTAGAGCTGGTCACTGATAGACATTGGGGTGTAGGGAGCAGAGTCCCTAATTGAAAAGCAGTTTCAGTCTTGGTTGAGCATGGAATAAATTTGTAGGAAAGGCCTGCATTCCCAATATAAAAGAAAGCATTTAGGAAAGAATACATAAGCCATCTTTCATAAGAACAATTTATTACAATTTTATAGTTTTAAAAATTTGCTTATTTATTTTATTATGAAGTAATGGATTAGCATTATCTAACAAAAGGGGGGTTTCACTGGTAGGCCCTTGGTTTACAGCTCTGCTCTATGACTGTTACATGTTATGTGCCATTTGTCTTCCTTACTACTCTTTAATGGTTCTATTAGTTATATCTAGAGTGTCCTTATAATTTGTCTGCAATTCCAGTAATTTATGCCATTGTTCCAAGGAGGAAGCCCAATGCAAGAGAAACATGGCACACATTTTTAAATCAATGAATCCTGTGTAATGCCTTTAAAGCATTTCATTTACAAAATCAGCTTAAGATGTCAATAGTTCTATGTTTGATGTAAAAAGCAAAATTGAATCTATCAAATATGAGGATTTCAAGTACAATCCATAATTTTAAGTATCTTTTTTTTCAGATTTATTCTTAAAGTTAAGCAGTTTTAATGTCACTTAGAACATGACTTGATTCTTTGAGAAATCTGACGGATTTATGCTTGGTATATTACAATATGTTGACAGCATAAAAATACGTGAATTCAGGTAATAGAAAGTAAAATATAAAGGTGGACAAGTAAACTTATCTTTTTAAAACATGGTAGCAAGTGAATATCGTGAGAAATTTGAATTAGAAACAACTAGCAAAAGCAAATCAAACAAACCAAACCAAACAAAAAACTCTCTATTCTCAATTTTGCCTCTTTCTAGATGGGAGAACTTAGGCATATGTCACCTTTTTTGGGCTTCAGGTATTTTTTTAAATAAAAATTGGCCTTCTTTTTTATGTGTACATTATTTCACATTGTTTCTTGATTGTGACATTTTAACTCTTAAAAAAAGACAGGAATTTATAGGCTTTTAAGATTGAACATTAAGTATGAACCTTTCATAAATTGAAGGACAATAAGCATCAATATTTGTGATTACATGATAAATTAGTATCTAATATGTTTAAAATAAAGTATTATGTGTGAAAACATAAAAGAGTGAAAGGAAGTGCATTATGAGTTAGTAGAAGTGATTAGGCCTTTATCTTGAGTTTGATTTTAGCATTAAAAAAACGATACATGAAATAGAATTTTGGAGTGCATAATAAACTTTGTAATTATGCAAAATCTTAATTTTCCCACATACCCACCGTAATGGAAACAAACACATATATTGAATTTTTTGAAATGGAGAAAGGTCATACATAGTTATGACCACTGATAGCTTCTTGTGATCTGATTCAATACGAGCTCCTCTTTCAGTGAGCTGAATTCTTTCTTTCTTTTTTTATAAGTTGAATTCTTAATAGCATGTTTTTTTGAGCAATAAAATGAGAGTCTTATATAAAACCAAGAATGTCATTAAGAAAAATACATAGAAAAACAAACACAAAACAAAATGAGGAAAATAATCTCGAATTGGAAGAATGAGAACCCAAACCATTTTGTATAAAATTGTATTTTGAGTATTTTTTTAAAGATTTTATTTATCTATTTGACAGAGAGAGTGTGAGAGGATAAACAGGGGAAGCAGCAGAGGGAGAGGGAGAAGCAGGCTCCCCATGGAGCAGGGTGCCCAATGTGGGGCTCATCCCAGGACCCAGGATCATGACCTGAGCTGAAGGCAGACACTTAAGTGACTGAGCCACGCAGGCACCTTGTGAATATTTTTAAAATAACCCATACATTGCGCCATCACTGATCATTTTATTTCTTATATTACACAAAACGAATGTGTTGTATTTTCATTATTTACTTTTCATTCTTTCCTTTTTCTTAACCGGTTATTATACATACAATGCACTTTAAATTTATTGATAATGCATCACATTCAGGCTTCAATATAAACCCCTCTCATTCATTTTCTTTTTTTTTAATAATAAATTTATTTTTTTATTGGTGTTCAATTTGCCAACATACAGAATAACACCCAGTGCTCATCCTGTCAAGTGCCCCCTCAGTGCCCGTCACCCAGTCACCCCCACCCCCCGCCCTCCTCCCCTTCCACCACCCCTAGTTCGTTTCCCAGAGTTAGGAGTCTTCACGTTCTGTCTCCCTTTCTGATACTTCCCACACATTTTTTCTTCCTTTCCCTCTATTCCCTTTCACTATTATTTATATTCCCCAAATGAATGAGACCATGTAATGTTTGTCCTTCTCCGATTGACTTACTTCACTCAGCATCATACCCTCCAGGTCCATCCACGTCGAAGCAAATGGTGGGTATTGGTCGTTTCTGATGGCTGAGGAATATTCCACTGGATACATAGGCCACATCTTCTTTATCCATCATCTTTCGATGGACACCGAGGCTCCACTATCTGAGTAACATAAGAGATGCATGTGGGAAGAAAAGTGGCCAAAAGACAAAGAAAAAAAAAAGTACTTTGTAGTTCAATGTGAGAGGTAAACTTGATTAAAGTGAGTAAAACCATTCTCAATACAAACATTCCCAATTAGCTGTGCCTTGAAATACTAAGAGACGCATTCTTCAATCTTAAAAACAGGTCTGTAACATTAAATTTAAATGTCCTGTTCTTTGTGCCACCAGAGCTTTGGGGATGAGATTAGAAATGTAAGAATGTTATTCAGCCATAAAAAAGAGGGAAATCCTACCGTTTTTACTACATGGATGGGCCTTGATAGTGTATGCAAAGTCAGAAAGAAAGACCAGCACAGTGTGATCTCACTTATACGTGACGTCTACAAGAGCCAAATTCACAGAAACAGAGAATAGAATGGTGGTTACAAGGGGCTGGCAGGTTGGAGAAAAGGGGAGATGCTGGTCAATGGGTACAGACTTCCACCTAAGGGTCGAAGTCGCTGGGGCACCCGGCTGGCCCGGCCAGACAACGGGCTAACTCTTGGTTTGGGCTCAGGTTGTGATCTCCCAGCAGTGAGGTCGACCCCTGCCTTGGGCTCCAGGCTCAGTGTGGAGTTTGCTTGACTTTCTGTCTCCTTCTCCCTCTGCCCCTTCCCCCCAAACTGCATACTTTCTCTCTCTCCCTCTCAAATATATAAATCTTAAAAAATAATAAAGTAAAAATTGAAGAAGTCATTGAGATCTAATGTCCCGCACGGTCACTATCGTTACCAACACTGTTACTTACTTGAAATTTGCTAAAACCCTAGAGCTTAAATGCTCTCAACACACACCTGCACACACACAGGTAACTATATGAGGCGATGGATGTATTAACTCACCTCACTGTGGTGATCATTCCACAATATATGCAGGGGACAAATCATCACTCTGTGCGCCCTGAACGAACACAATGTTATATGCCAATTATGTGTCAATAAAGCTGGGAGGAAAAAAAGAAATGTAGAAATCTGTAGATCCGATGCAATCGTTAAGTGGAAATGCTACGGTGGAAAAGTTTTTCTAACCCAGTGGCCTGAAGAATACTTCCTGTTAGATTTGTTTCAGTCCTTGCTGCTTTCAAGGAGCTTACTGTTTTATAGGGGGATTAAGATGTGCGTATTATCATAAATTTTCAAAATCTCAGTTCTGCAGTGATTTGTGAGCTCTCGGACACATGGCTTAACATTTCTGACTTTAGATTGCCCCTCTGCAAATGTTAGAATAACATTAACTTACCTAACAGCGTTGCTGAAATGTGGCGTAGCTATAACCGGCAAAATGAAATCACCAGGTCTGGGGGCAACTACGTACAGATGATTATTTTCCTTGAATCTCTTCTACAGTTTGGGGGACGAGAACAGGAGAGGCATTTGATCCAAATATTATCATCAGAGATTCGTTGTGAGCAGATTTTAATCAAACTAATTTACAAAGAGAAAAGTTTGGATCCATTACTAATTATGTTTGGATCCATTACTAATTATGATAACTTAGCTCTGGAGTGCTGTAGGGGGACTCTTTTTTCTGATCTTAGCTTTATGTTTGTTTTGTTTCTTATTATTACTCAAATACAAAACCAAAGCAAATTTTAATGTGAACCAGCTCTTTTTAAATTTCCTGGGAAAGGGACACCCAGATGGCTCAGTGGTTGAGCGTCTGCCTTTGGCTCAGGGCGTGATCCTGGGTCCTGGGGTTCTGGGATTGAGTCCCCTATCAGGTTCCCTGCATGGAGCCTGCTTATTCCTCTGTCTATGTCTCTGCCTCTCTGTGTCTCTCATGAATAAATAAAATCTTTAAAATAAATTAATAAATTAATAAATTAATAAATTAATTTCCTGGGGAAAAAAGGTCATGGATCCTGCGCATGAACTGATGATAAACTCTAGGTGACCAGGTTCAGGCGTGGTTTCATAAATACATACACAAATACATGATACTATATTTATACCCCATTACCTTACCATTCTACTTCGAACCCTCTCAATCAGAGCTAAATTGCTGTTTCCAAACCAAACACTTTATTTCTGGTCCAAATAAGATAAATGTAAGCATTTAGCCCATTTTGGGCACCTGGGTGGCTCTGTTGGTTAAGCATTTTTCTTCAGTTCAGGTCATGATCTTGGGGTCCTGGGATTGAGCCCTGTGTCAAGCTCCCTGCTCAGTGGGGCTTTTGTTTCCCTCTCTCTCTCTCTCTGCCCCTCCTGCTTATGCTCTCTCCCATTCTCTCTCAAATAAATAAATAAGTAACATCTTTAAAAACTATATTTAGTGCATTTTATAATATTTTTTCATCAGTACACTAGTCTCATTTTAATTTTTATGAGATTTTACAAGGCTATCAGCCAAACTGAACAGGAAATTACAAAACAAAACAGAAAAACAACCCATCCTTCTCCACAGATGGTTGGGAGGCACTACTCTGACTGCACCCGAAGCTTTCACGTTACAGGCCCAGCCTGTCTCCAGCTCCTGCTGACTTCTTCTCTCTCTACGCTCCTCCTCCTCCTTTGCCAGGATGTAGTTGCCCCAGCCTTTCTTTCTTTCTGTGCCTTGAACATTCTAAGGTTATTCTTGCCACTTGAGTCCTCTGTGCAGTTCATATTATGTGGTCATTTGTGCATTTGTGTGCAAGTATATGCACCCGCGCGCGCGTGTGTGTGTGTGTGTGTGTTTCTGCATGTGATGCTCCTCCCGGAGACTACCCCATGACAGGCTGTCATTTGATCACTGTCCATCTACAGACCCCAATCTTGTCCCTGAAGTTCACTTTTATTATGTCACCAAAATTTAATTTGTTCCTAGCATCTATCAGGCTATGAATCTGCTGTCTAATTTATTTATGTTTATTGTCTGATTTTCTAATCAAGAGTTGGAGCTCCATGACACGAAGTTTCTGGTGTAGTCTGTGTCTCTAACCTTTGAGCTTGGAATAGTACCCGGAAGATCACAGCTACCCAACAAATACTGTCTATGTATTAAGCAGTGAATAATTATACTGCATTTTATCAGTTCAATTCAAAAGTAATTGCACATACATTATCTAATCTAATTCCATTGACCATTGGAAAGATATTACAATCTGAAATAATAACTTGGGCATATTAGTATTTCCCCATAAATGTTCTCCAAAACGTTTCGTTTTAACTTATTAAAACACATTTGATTGAGTAGGAGGTGACGCAAAAGTCATGACTACACGGAGAGAGATACAGGTGTAGAAAACCTGGACAGGAAACTAATCCAGGACAACTTGGATAACCATTTATTATTTGAGCTTAGACAAATCCTCTGGTTCACTGCGAATCTCAGATCCTTCATCTATAATAATTAATGTTAGATCTATATTTCTAGGTTTTTAAAAGGATTCAAGGAGATCATACATCTAAAATCACCAAACGTTAAGTCTTAGCATAAAAATATGCTTTCTTAATTATTCCCTTAATCAGAGACAATAAAACTTGTTATTACTAATACATTAATACCATATTTAATGACACATTTAAACCATATTATCTATTACTGGTTACTTGTTTATGAAAGAAAGCCTGTCTCCCTTTTAGCAATATTAAATATTATATCTATGTACACGGTTACATTTTTAGTGTGTGTTGTATATATGTGTGTGTGTGTGTATATATATATGTGTGTGTGTATATATATATACAATTGTATTTTTATCACCAATTCTAATTTTACCTGCTGAGAAAGCACTTCTCCACCTCAAGCAATTTTTACTAAACTTTGAAAAATATTGTTCACTGTTGGGGCCATAATTGTAAATCTAATTTTCCATCTAGCATTCTTAGGGACTTACTGACTCCTTAATTTGATGGTTTGGGACCTATTCATAATTATAATAAAAAATACATGTTAGAACACATTTCTGAATGACATAGTTATTTAATGACTGCCATTTCCACTGGCCAGAAACAACATTATTGTCAGCATTTAGAGTGATTTATGGTCTTGCTGAATATGATACAAAGGAGAGAATGTAATCTGTAAGGAATTTCTGCACAGCCACCCTGATTCCTGTTTCACATCCGAAACTTTATGCATTTTCTCTGATTCACGTCTTTATGTATTTAGTTCATATCCTAGCTTAAAACTAATTTCACAGCTCTATTATCAAAATCTACTTGGTTTGAGTTAAAATCAGGAAATTAGAAACGAACTGGTCTGTAGTAAAAATATTTATGCATTAGTTAGATTTCAAAAATATTTCCCTAGTGGACATTTTAACATTATCGGTTTAAATAAAAGTCTGCAGAATTGCTTCTTCTAACTCATATTTATAACAGGAAATGTTCCTCATGGAAAAAAAATCAGATATTCTAATTTTCTCAGGAAAATAATATAGTTATATACATTGGAAAGTAGAAAATATTTTGGATACATTTTAGGGGCACTGGTTGGCCAAATCTCTCTGCCATATAAGCAGATAATGATTAATTAGTTCTGTATTTCCTGAAGTTCCGCATTTGTGGAATATAAGAGATTCTAAAATAAGTAAGTCTCCTCTCTAAATGTATTCACAGCGTTTCTGCGCTTACAATAAGAGTCAACTGCATTGCAGAGGAGTAAATCATGGAAGCACATGGAAGGACACCTGACAGGGTCATAGAAATTATTTCCATCCTGGGATGTTCTTGGCACATGAATAGGGGTTTGCCAAGGAAGAGTAACAGGAAAGTAGTATTATATCATGAGGTACAAATCTAAATCATTCAGGCTAATCAGAAAATATAGACAAATAATACCAGACAGACGGAGAAATAGAGTATAATGCAAATTAGCTTTAAAACCACCCATAGAGTCAATTGGGAATGGCAAGAGAAGACTGCTCAAGCATCTAGATATAGGAAAGGTCAGCAAAGGTTTCATGGACTGTGAGTAGGAATTTGGAATTTTATCCTGAATAATTGAAACAGGATCCTGGTATGGTTAAGTTGGCATTCTTGGGCACTCACTCCAACAGGTTTGTAATCTGTATGTGATATGCTTATTCTCCTGAAGCTGAGCCCTGGGAATTCTTTTATCTCTCTTATCCTTTCATATTTGCTCTTTTTGTTGAAAGCCCAACATGGAATTACATGAAAACAGAAACTTTCTCCCCCTCATCATCTTCTCTACCCCTATTCTCAGATTCAACATGAATTTTTTTTAAAGATTTTATTTATTTGAGAGAGTGGGAACGAGTGAACACAAGGCGGGGAGGGGCAGGAAGACAGGGGTGGGTGGGGAAAGCAGACTCCCTGCTGAACAGGGAGCCTGAGGACACCAGGCTTGACCCTAGGACTCTGGGATCATGACCTGAGCCAAGGTAGATGCTTGACCGACTGAGCCACCCAGGTGCCCTTCACCATGACTTTTTAAGAACAGAAAAGACATTGAATTTTGAGAAAAAAGAGACTTTGATGCCCCCCTCATCCCATCACAAAATCTACTACTCAGAGAAGTAATGGGGAAAAGGTTTCCAAACATGCTCCCTGTGACGTTTGCCCTTGCTGCATAACAGAACGTGTCTCCTTGACCTGATGCATGTTAAGTGGAAGGACAGTGTTTCTCTTATACTGTGATGTCTCCCTTGAAATTTTCCCTACTGGAGAGGATGTTTGCTTATATGTTCCCAGGAGCAGCAGAAGCCCTGTGTGTTTTGTGTCCTGGATGGCTTATACATATAACTAATAACAATTTATAATTAAAGAATAAATTTTAAATATATAAAATTAATCAACAGTTAAAAGATTTATAAAAACCCTAGATAGTCTCTCTGTGTCAATCTCTCTCTCTCTCTTTCTCCCCCTTACATACATAGATACACACACACACACACACACACACACACACACACATACACACACCCCGTAGCAAAAGCATCCACTGCTGATCAAGCATTTCAATGTTTAAAGTCAATAATCAGCTTTTTTTCAGTGAACAGGCAAGAAGTACTTGTCCTGGAGTAGCCAGTTTGAACACAAATACTGTGACAAGCTCCTCAAAGGAGATCCCAAGCCCTTGCAGAGTGGGAATACTGATGCTTTCACATATGTTACTTCTAGTTTTAACTCTGATGCGTTTGAGTTTGTTATGCAACCGGATCACAAGCAAACAGTGACTGTAGAAAGGCGGCTTACATCATCGTCCATTTATGTCCACTACATCCACACTTGACTAATACACATAAGCATTTCATTGGAAATGAAATCATCATTTTGTGTTGACCAGAGTGCAGTTCCTCAATTATCCTGAGCAATACTAGCACCTTCACAAATTATGTCCTTGAATCAAATATATTTTGGAACACTTCTTGCAATAACATGTCTTCTCCTTAGAAATTCATAAATCAGAAGAATATGTTAAATTCTCAATAATGGCGCTTTGCTTACTGTGTTTAACACAAAATTTTTCAAACTTATTTGACAGCAGAATCTTCCTTCCCTTACTATACTTACACACATACACATACACACACACACACCCACACACCAAGTAATATAGCACAGAAATCCATTTTTAGAAACAATGACATAGGAAATACACTACTATAAATGTGTGTGCAAGGATTTGCATAGTCTATTCTAATCCTTCTTTCATAACACTCACTTCCCCTGAGATTTTAAAATCTGAGAGAATTGATTTCCCTCTTATCGTTTTGCAAGTCTATTATTTATACCACAGCTCACCCTTCAACCCTTGCCACTCCCCAGCGTCTTACTACAGTGTCCCTAGCAGTTTCTAGAACCTCATAGTTCTGTCCCTCATTTGATGTTTCATAAAGATACTGCTGATGCTTTGCTAAGCACTCAAGAAAAAAAGATTAAGTAGAACATGTGTTAGTGTAGGAAGGCCAGAGAAGTCCTTTGCAGGACAGCTATAGACAAAATTATAATTAATTTTGATGATCTTAAAAAATGTAAGTGGTGGAGAAGCATATGCTCCCAATTACAATATAAAAATGACGTATGTAATAGAAAAAAGAGTCTTTGACCTGGGGTACAGTGCTTATCTTGCCATTGCCCACATTAATGATCATGATGAAAAAAAATGATCATGATGATCTTCATTTTTTGTGGTTTCATCATGTTTACATTGGCATATTAGTCTCCCTCAGAGAACCACTTTGAAAATCAAATAAAATCAATGGTGTGAGTGAGAACATCCCAATTTCTAAACAAATATATAATTTCAAGCCGGAAAATTACTAACAATCATGGTAATAAGTAGCAGGCATTATGATTGATCACGTGTGACTCAATGTGCTCTGCTAAAAGAACATGCAATACAGTATTCCATTAGATTCTACTAACTTCCTTCCCTATTTCACAAATAGAAAAACTAAGTTTTGGAAGTTAAAGGCCTAGTTCAAGGTCACAGACTAAGGAAGAGGTGAAGCTGAGATTCGAAGAGAATATTCTTAATCAGAAAGCTTTATTGAATGCTCCTAGAGGTATCCAATCTATTGTATAAATCTGTTTATCCTCACCAAGCCCAGCACATTATTGAATATGTCCCGGTTAGCAAAGAACTAACAGATTTATTTATTCACCGAGACGTAATGTCTTAGTGGAAATTCTAGCCAATGGAAGATACGACAATTGATACCTGGTTAGTCAGCTGTTAGTTCTAATTAGCCAGAATTCAATACTGAATCCACTGTTGTACATCACAGTCTATTAGTCCTCAGAGTAGAAAAATCTGCTCTCATTTGAGTTGGAGTCCACATTATATTTATCATCAAACACATTTATTAGGATTTCTAAGGTGCCAAAATTCATATAGCTGGGTTTCTTTTTCTTAACGTGGAAATTGGTGCTATTAAAACAGTTACTATTTTGAAACTTGGCATAACCTTCAAAATTGCTTGGTTCTAGTCCAACATAGATGTGAAGACCAGGGAAGAAATGAGCAATGTAAACCTTAACAACATGTTAGTGTCAGGCCTTGACATCCGGTCCTGTATCTCCTAAATATTTGTGGGGATAGTTTCAGCTTCTGGTCTTTGGCATGACATACTCTGTGAGGAACTAGAGGTTCGAATGCATTCCTGGGTACTCCATGACGGATAGAACTTCTAAGTCAGATAGAACCGTAAACACAAACTAGGGGAAAACTAAGGCTGAAATAGTCTAACATCCTGAACCTTGAACATATTCCACACAAGTGTTTTCTTAATGAGAGAGTTTATATTATTGTTCTATTGCTGCTGCTATTGTTGCATTGAGCAATTAAAATGGTGTTAAGATTTTGAAAGGCAGAGAACCTCCCTGCCCTGATATTTCTTTAACTGACATAGATATTAGGCCTTCAGAGACAATTTAGTAGAGTCAATGTTACAGAAACTGAGTCATACCAAGGAAGGAAACAAATGGTCAAAGGGCATATCGAATGAGAGAGGTAAGTCATGCTCAGATCTCACAACGCCCATTCTCATCTGTATGGAGTTTTTTTTACAGTATTAAAGTATAAATAATAGTGGTCCTTCCTCATCTTCCTTGGTGTCATATTATTTTTATTAAAATTATAAATATATTCTATGACTTTTTAAAAGTTTTTTTTTTATTATTTTAGAGAGCAGGGAGGGGCAGAGGGAGAGGAAGAGAATCTCAAGCAGACTCCCTGCTACTGTGGAGTGCAACACAAGGTGCAACACAGGGCTCAAAGGAGGACCGGATCTCACAACTGTGAGCTCATGACCTGAGCAGAAACCGAGAGTCAGTTGCCCAACTGATTGAGCCACCCAAGCTCCCCTATATTTAACAACTTTTAACTGTATAACAGCCCATATAGAGTGTTTTTAGATGCTATCATTTACTATTATGTGATATTACCTCTACTCTAGGAGGAGAAACATATTATACCCATTTTGTAGATGATCTAGCTGAAGTTCAGAGAAGTTAAATATATAGAATCTTCAGGCTTCCTGGATTCTCGTTCGGTGTGGATATTGAATTTGGATCCAGTGAAGCCCAGACAGAGGAGGGCTCCTGGAACTAGTATAACAGAGAGCAAAGGTGATAAGGATCCAGAAAGTGTCCATAGCTTAATAGGAGACAAAGGGGGATAGCTATGGGGTACCTAAGGATAATCATATCCAGAGTCAAAGCATTAATTAAATTAGTCACCACTAAAAATTAGGGGTCAGTAGGAAGAGGGAAGAGCAGGTACACAGAGATATTATCCTTCAGATTACATGGGATCCAGAACATGCCACTTTATTTATTTTTTTAAGATTGTATTTACATATTCATGAGAGATGCAGAGAGAGAGGCAGAGACTCAGGCAGAGGGAGAGGCAGGCTCCCCACAGGGAGCCTAATGTGGGACTATATCCGAGGACCCCGGGGTGACTACTGAGCCAAACCACGGAGCCTCCCAGGCACCACCAGAGCATGCCGCCTTAATCTATGGATGTTCTCACCATGTTGCCAAGGGGTCATGTGATTCTTTCCTTATCCAAAAATCTCAGAAGACGTAAGGCTATGGTACAGAAATCATAGACCCTGAACAGTCATCCCCAAGACACTATATTACTTTCCTAGACTGTTTATTTCAACCTTCTCTTTTGCTCTATTACCTAACATTTGGGTGGAATTGGTGGGGCTGTGAACTTTAGGAAGCCCATATCCCTAACAGGCCAATTAAATTATACATGTTAGACTTTCTTTTCCCATCAAAGTTAAACTGTGTTAAGTTGGATGTGACTACTTGTTCAATAGCCAATGGCATTAACCATTATATTGTCACAGCACACAACTTTCTAAGATAGATCACAGTCTTTGGGTACTTTTTGCACTTAATCATCATAATTTCAGAACCTCTAAGTATATCTAATTTAGTACCCAAAACAACAGTGGTATATTCCGTCCCTGTGTACCAACAATGATGAGGATGAAATTAACAATATGAATAATATAAAGATGAAATAAGAGCAGAATATGCTTAACTCATCAAGATGACAACGATGTTTAAAGAGTAATGAATTTATTCATTAATTACTGAACCAAGTGTTTGAGTATTTTGACAGTAAAGAACATTCGCCCATAACATCTTAGATACAACATCTATGCATGTTGTATTCAGTTTCAGTAAGTACACCGACAGTGTCCCTACTTCTATGGCAGCAAGCATTTGTAATGCAGAGATGCATCAAATCAACACGTTATCTACTTTAAACTTATACTATGTTATATGTCCATTATATCTCAATAAGGCCAGGGAACAAAAATTCTCCCTATTACTCTTTTCTATTCCCCTAATACCTTTTCCTCTTTCCCAATTAATACAGTATCTCTATGAGGTTTTGAAATGGTCCCTTTCATAGGCAATCAATTTAGTTAATAAATGTGAAATGGGCCTGATTGATCTGTAATTACCCATGAACACTCACATGGATGAGCAATGGTGTTTTCTGAATGGTTAAAAACTATACGCATGCCACACATCCCTAAGCATTTCTCATTCTATTTGCATTTTTATGATGTCCAAGGCCTGATGTTGCCAGTCACTATAAATAAAATATCGGATCTAGCCACATATCGAATTGAATGCCCCTTCCTAATTATTTGGAAAACATTTTGTTTCTCATGCCTATTACTTCGTATCCATTCAATCAGGCAGGATTAAGGGAAATGGATAGAATATAAAGAAGTCCTACAAAAATACCTACACTTAGTAAAAAATTGGAAAGTCCCAGAGCATCATAACACGAAAAATAAGTACCATGAATATGTATATATACACACACACATATAAAACGTGAAATATGTAGACAGGCTCAGAGACAGGGTTGTTTTTTTTTTTTAAGTAGGCTCCATGCCCAGTGTGGAGCCCAAGAGAGGCTTAAACTCACAATCCTGAGTTCAAGACCTGAACTGAGACCAAGAGTCAGACGTCTAACCAACTGAGCCTCCCAGGGTTCCCTAAGGTAGTCTTTAACGGCATCTCATTTCACTTCCACTGGGCTCATGAGGCCTGCCAGAAGGACGCAACTCGATCTGAGTTTGCCTTGTTCATGGCACAGACAACTCCCTGCATTTCCCCACATCCTGCCCTGAACACTGCAGTGTTTCTCCTGGGTGGTGCTGAGCCCATTGCCTGTTATTACATCTACAAATATCATCTTCCTACTGAGAGAACTTTTGAGACAATTTTGAAGACCCTAACAGGAGAACATGCATAGAGTCATAAGTTGATTTAAAATCAACCAAAAAGGTATAGTTAAAGGTATTCCCTATGGATGAAAAAGAAGTTTCTGATGAGCAACACCCTCCTTGAACCCCTCCTGTTTATTTTCTTACTAAATAAGAGCAAAATTAATGGTGACCAGATCACTTTAATGACAGTTGAGATGATCATAGAAGTGTTAAGCTTTAGGGCAGCCTGGGTGGCACAGCGGTTTAGCACCACCTTCAGCCCAGGGTGTGATCCTGGGGTCCTGGGATCGAGTCTCACATCGAGTCCTACGTCAGGTTCCCTGCATGGAGCCTGCTTCTCCTTCTCTGTGTCTCTCATAAATAAATAAATAAAATCTTTAAAAATTCTAAAAAAATAAAGTGTTAAGCTTTATCAAATGGCCTCTTCAGCTATTCACCAAATCATATAAATTAGCTGATCTTTAGCTAACATTTCTTGAGTACTTTCTGTGTTCTAGGTATGATTTCAGGCACTTGAGATGTACTAATTCATGTATTTTTCTTTCCAAGAGGTACCTGCCAATATCATCCTATTTTATAGAAAATAAAAATAATGTACAAAGAAATTTCTTTTTTTTCACTATATCATACTTAAAGGATCTATCCACCAAGAGGACCCAACGATCATCAATATTTATGCCCCAAATGAGCTGCCAAGTGTATCAATCAGCTAACAAAAAAATTTCTAAGGGGGCTACTCACTTTAATTGCTTGGATGTCCTTTCAGTGATGCCCTCACGTTGTGGAGGAGAATTGGCCCTGATATCCTTGCAAATAATAAAAACAAGCTGCCCCCAGTGAAAGTGAACTTTCCCAGGGAAGGGGATGAATCTTTGGTGAGGCACTTCCTTCTACTGAGGATAATTACAGGAGAAGTACTCCAGGATAAGCACTTAACAGCCAAGAATTCTAGCTTCTAGAACTGGTGTCTGAGTCCTGAAGGTGGATCTCAGCAATGCTCAAGAGCATCTTCTATACTGCCTGACGGAGAAGCCCGAGATATGTGATATGGTCATGGATAAACTAATGAATAAGGCATGATTATAAATATTTGTTTGAGGGGATCCCTGGATGGCTCAGTGGTTAAGCACCTGCCTTCAGCCCAGGGTGTGACCCCAGGGTCCCTGGATCGAGTCCTGCATTGGGCTCCCTGCATGGAGCCTGCTTCTCCCTGTGTCTCTGCCTCTGTCTGTCTGTCTCTCATGAATAAAAAAATAAAATCTTAAAAAAATAAATATTTGTTTGATTTATCATTTGAACAAGGACACCTCAGTTTTCCTAGGGTAGTGCATATTCACCACGTTCAGATTTCTAATTTTCATTTGAAAGAAGCGCAATCTGAATTTTCATCAAGGAATATTCATAGATTCCAAATGAGGAATACGAGACATGAAAGCCATCCAGTGGAACAGGAAGTACGAGGCTTTTAGTGAATACAACCCTGACCACTCAAGACAAATAGAAGGCGATGGACTGTCCCAAAATATCACCACAAAGAATAATACCTCTAGAGACAACATTGAATTAGGTTTTAATAAACTAGAATGATAGAGTAGGAAGGGGATTACCATGTAGTGAGGTTTGTGCTGTTTTACTTTTATTATCAAACTTAGAATTTAAAGCTTTCTGAATATTAGGATAGGACAACCAGGTGAGGAAATAAATGTTCAGAAAGGTAAGGTAAGTTCTCTAAGGTGACACAACTAAAAAATGATGTGCCTCATATTGAAACAGAAGTGTGTTTAGATCAAAATTCAGGGATTTTGATCTAAGATCAAAATTAAGATCTCTTGTCTAAAGAGGCTATAATTACTGTCTCTAAATTTTATGTTTATTATTAAACAATCATAATTGCAATACTTGACATTAACACTCATTTTATAGTTTGCTACAGAAATATTATTTTTGGGTGTCTGGGTGGCTCACCCAGTTAAGCATCTGCCTTCAGCTCAGGTCATGATCTCAGGGGCCTGGGATCAAGCCCCACATCAGACTCCGTCCCTCTCCCTCTGCCCCTCCCCCCTGCTGGTGCTCTCACTCTTTCTCTCTCAAATAAATAAATTCTTTTTAAAAAAAGAAATATTATTTTTGAAATTTAATTTGTATTTTTTTTCTTTATAGCTTCTTCAATAAATAAAACAAAAACCATGCCAGTCCTTGTTTTATATTTGAGAAGGTTTAGGCTTAGATGAGGGCTCCTTTTGTGTTTTCCACTCCCTGGGCTGCTGGAATGATGGAATTTCCACCCTCATTTGTCACCAGAGCTGATGACATTCTAGGATGGATTGTAACAGACTGAAGCGAGCAGTGTACACAGAAGGCATAGAGAGTCCTGTGGCTCATTTCTTTGGTGACACCTTCCTTCCAAAATTACACATGGAAAGGTTTGGAAGAGGTTACATGGCTTGCCCAAAGTGACTCAGGTTGGGCATGGCTGAGTTGAACCAGAAAAACAGGTTAGGTTGTCTGTTTTAAAATCATTTTGATATATTCTTGACACAACAGCTGTAGCTCGTGATGGGAGGGTAACATGATTCTTAATTCTTAGGGTTTTCATTGTTTTTTTTTTTTCTTTTTTTCCTGAGTTTCTTCTAAAATGTTTAAGCTCTGGCTCTCCCAAATTGATGGCAAGGAGAAACCAAAGTCAGAGGAGACCCAGGACAATCTTCTGGCCCAGATAACGTTGCCTATGTCTACTCCTGGCATCTCACTGAACAATACCTGACAACATCTTTTTTACACTACAAGAATATAGATCTTTCTTGACATAGGAGAAAAATTTAAAAGAAGCTATTGTTTGTTGTTTTTGTTTTCTCTCTCTTGTATCTTTCAACTTACATAAAATACTTTTGAAGTCAGATGACGTTTACTTCAATCACTTTCAATTCCATTGCAGCCAACAATCTCTGCTTTGCTCATTTTTCTTTTTTTTTGTGTGTGTGTATGTCAAAGGATTTGTTTAACCTCAACTTTTCTCCATTTAGATAGTTACTTCAGAGAAACTAACCTTTTATCAGTCATGTAATTTGCACATTTTTTTGGAATACATTTGTACTCCAGAAGAGAGAGAGAGACAGACAGAGACAGAGAGAGAGAGACAGAGAGAACAAGTCTACATATAAAGGAAATATTTAGATAAGGACAGAAAAATGTGAGAATCTAAGGATCAGGTGTGTGCTCTGGTGGCAAATGAAGAAATCAGTTTGAAGTTCTTCTTTAGCCTGGAACATATCCTTAATCAGAATTAGAAAATGTAGTTCTCCTTACAAGCCACTACCACTCGAATGCATTAAAATTCTAAAAATAAGATTTGGGGACAGAGCAGTCATTCATTCATTTGTTAATTCATTCATCCACTTACTCATTTTTTCTCTCAATATTCATGAATATTTAATAGATTCCAACTACCAGTAAATCACTCCATTGCCTTGATCTGGTTCCTACATGCATATCCCCTCAGAAGGTATTATCAGGTCTTTAAACCATGGTCTGGCCACACACTCTAGCATGATGACAAAAAAAAGCTGAAGAAAACATTAATCAAAACTGTCAATTTGCTTATTGTTGGGGCAATTGTTTTCTAACTCACTTCTTACGTAATTGTCCTATTAACTTTCTCTTTGGACACTTTCTATACTTCCTAAAATTATAAAATGATCCATTCAATTGAGCTACCAGAGTAATTCTCATTCTTCTGAATAATCTTAGCTTTGTCAGATATCTGTCCAGAGATAAACTGCACATTCTTGTCTTATGAAATGTACCAGCCAAAGGTTTCTTTACTGAGAATGGGGTCTTCTCAACCATCCAAATAAGGGTTAAGGAGAAGAGAGGCACATTTAAGTTTAGCTGGACTTTCATAGATATTAATCCTCACAAAACATTTCAAGGAGAAGAATGAATAAACTGTTTTCACTGAAGGGTAAACTGAGGATTCAAGAGTCCACCTGTACCTGTGGGCATGAAGTTCATTTATGATTAAGCTGAGATTTACCTTGGCCTTGCCCAAATCCAAAGGCTTTAGTACTTCTACCTGAATAAAACAAGAGAAAGCTCTCCGCAACTGAGTAGGCCGCTGGGTGTTACTGTAAGATCCGCCACGTAGCTAGTCTCTACTTCACATGACTGATGGTTGATACGGTTCTGTTATCACAGTGGCTTCCTGGTGATTTTCTGTATCTCAATCCACCGGGACATTTTGTCCGTGAACCATCTCCTCTTCTATTAACGCAGTTGGTACCTCCAAGTTCAAGTGCGCCGTGCATAGTTTTAATAGCAGGGCCACTTCCCCTCTGCCACTAGACCCTTCTCTCGAGTTATACAAGTGGCTAACACCTACCACTGCAGTGGTTTGTTGTGTTAAATTGAGAAATAGTCACAGATCATAAACCTCCCAAATAAATTGTGCTCAAATAAGCTGTGCACAGAAATGCGAGTTCTAGATCCCATTTATTTCCAAGTTGTACCATGTTCACAGCATTTCCTCTTGTTCCTGTAATGAATCTTTATTTGTTTAATGATAGTGATTAGAGGCCTTAAATTACCAGAAATAAAATCCATTTCCCTCAGTACTGGGCATATATACGAGAGCCTTCAGTTGTGTATTCTCCAGGCTCTTTTTATAATGGTACTAAGTACGTATAAACAAGCATCTGTTGCAGCAATTTAAATGTTTCATCCTTATTGACTGTGTGTATATTAAAAACAGAATGTGTTATTTAAATATTAGTTATGTTCACGGATTAGAATCTTTATTTGTGAATAGCTAGCGTGTAAAATCACTAAGTGAATACTGTAGAGGATGCTTTCTGATTCAAGTAGGCATATCTGCCACTTGACTCTGTGTGTTTTACATCTATTATTCGGGATCGTGTTACAAAGTACTTAGAATGTACATCCACGAGAGGTTATACCTCTTCTAGCTTTAGGTAATTTCAAAGAAAATAACTACTTTTTCTTAAGCTATCCAGAAACTCAAATACAATTTTGACATTTGCTGCCTTGAAATAATGGTGCTGATTATAATTAAAATTAGAATAGAAATTGAAAATTAAAATGACAAAAAAGAAGGCCCTAGAGTTCAGAAAAAATGTATATAAAATAGGGTCATAAAAGAAGAGAAGAGTTGGAACATAGTGCGCTGACAATTATTTTAGAAATAAAATGCTAATATGTGTAATCGAGGCTTATATATTCTACGTAGGATGGGGTGACTCTTACCCTGCTATTTTGGGCGCAGTGACATTGGATGTGTAAGATGTTCGAAGGAACATGAATTAAACTCTTCAAAATAAGAAAGGTCAGTATATAGACATTATCTGAGATTTCTTTCATTAGTTTTACTGCTTACAAATTCAAGTGGAATTGCAGAATAAAGCCAATTTTAGAGACCTGCCATTTGACCCACGCTTCTCAAAAATGATAATATTTAACCTCTATCTCCAATCTATGTTAAAGTGCTCTGCCCTTGAGTCCGTGAATGGCTTCCAGTCTCTCCTCTATTTTGTGCATTTTTGTAGGCATATAGTAAATGTCTGTGGAACAGAATATATTGAAGACTAGCCTTTGGGTGATAATTTAGTGAATGATACACCAATTTATAAATTATTTACTTTCAAATCAAATATGTAGTTTTATCCATAATGACAACTATTCTATAATCTGTATTCAGTTCTTTTAAAGATCATGTTGGCTCTCAGGAAAAGAAAAAAAAAAAAGATCTTGTTGGCTCTCTTTTACCATGTAACAAATTATTATAAACTTAGCAGCTTAAGACCCTATAAGTGTATTACCTCATAATTTCCATAGGTCAGAAGTCTGGACATGGCATAGCTGGAGTGTCTGCTTATGGTTTCAAGATTACAATCAAGGTATTGCTACAGGGACCAATCTCGATTTCTAAGGTTGCCCACCGTTCCTTGACAAGCAGCCTGTAAAAGCAGTTCACACCCACACTGTTTGCTTTCTTTCAAGCCAGGATAAGTATTTACCTGTAAGGTCTTCAACTAGGACCAGCTGAAGGAAACCCTGTGGTTTCAAAGGGCTCACCTGTTAGGTCAGCCCCACTGGTTCCCCAAACCCTGCTGAGCAGTACCTAGATTAGTGCTTGATCGAATAGCTGAGATAACATGCATACACCCTTCAGGCCTGGATCTTGGGGGATAGTTTAGAAATCTACATAACGCAAAAAATACAAATGGGGCTCTTTATGTACCAAAGAAGCAGTGTGGTCTTGAATGAGCAATATGTGTGTGTACATATATACACATAGCGGGGCTCAGACCCAGACTACCCTGGGTTAACATTCAGGCTCTTGGGAGAAACCCTTTACCTCTCTAAGAATAAAATTCCATATCTCATATAGGTAGGATGCCCATATATATATATATATTGGTTTACCCAGGAGAGTTCTAGCTTACCTGTTTTTCTGGAGATATTAATTGTCCTCCCTTTTATTCTAAAATGGAGCCATGTTTGGATAATAAATCACATCATCTGCTTATATGATTATCGAGAGGATGTAATATGAAAATGTGCATAAAATCCTTCAGTACGTTTGCCTAATAGATGCCCTTTTTTCATCAGTCTGAACTTGTGTAAATGCCATTGTACAAAGGATTTATGTGTGTAAACACTATGACACGTTCAATGATAAAGGCAAAAAGATAAACATAAAATAAAACTAAGGCTTAGGCTCATGAGCTATGCTTAAGATTTTCAGAAAACTAGGAAACCAAAATCAAAAGCCAAAGTTTTAAGTAAATTTGTGTCAGAAATATAAAACTAAAGTGATCAATTTTAGGGGTGGTGGTGCGGAAAACTATGTAAGAATTCTTAGAAGAGAGGATGATTGAAGTAATTGAATTTCAATCAACCAATTGAAATGATTGTCAAAAGATAAGTATAATCCTAACCAATGAAAAAGAAAACGGAGGACAGTCTAGTTCATAAATAAATAAACAAATAAACAAATAAATCAACCAACCAACCCACCCACCCCAGAGGACGCATTAGAAATTCTAAGTGGATAGAATACAGAATGATGTTAGGGTCCTCTGACAGATGGAGACAAAGTGAAGTTCGTCCCAAATAGTAAAGGATTTTGACAGCTGGGCGAGGAGTTTACATGTTTTTAATGGGTGATTGACACAATCACAGCCTGTCAAATGATTGTAAGGGGCAAGGATTGAGAGAGGGAACAGGGTCAGGAGAGAGCTCCAACAATTTGAACAAAAATAACAGAATCTTGAGGTAAGATAGTGGTGGGTTAAAGAAGGAGGAAAGGACATAAATGCAAGAAGTGAAAAAATACACACACACACACACACACATCAAAGCAGTATATGATGAGTGGAAGTACCGATCACTTATAGTATGGCTGAAGGGATATAGTAAATAAAAGTGGACAAAGGTGTCAAAGTCAGGTAGTGCAAATACCAAGATTTAAGTTATCAAATTTACAAAAATAATTGCTCAATTAAGGAGACTGTAGCCAGGTATACAAATTATTAGTAAAGGGACCGAAACAGGTGGAAGAAAGCAGAGCTGAGTATGTTTTGCACTTTATTAAACTGAAGACTTAAAGTAAACTCAACGCATAGCCACAATCTGACCACGTAGAGCTAAAGGTGGACTTTAAAATGAGCATATTTCTTGTCTGATTGCTGTGTTTCTGTCAACAGAGCTCCTGTTTTATGGTATTAGTACTCTAATTAACAAAAATTAAAGCAAATAAGTGATATGCTAATTAGAGATATGACCACATCTAGTCTAGTTAGTTCCATCGTGGCAAAAGTTTTGGGGAGAAGTTTGAAAAAAAGAAAAAAAAAACATGGTGCATGGAGCCTTGAAAGAAAAACTATATACATAGTGTCTAAATATCTTTGTGCACTTACATATACAAGGTTGAATATATATTTGCATGCACATGCATACATATATTATACGTGTGTGTGTGTGTGTGTGTGTGTATTTTTCCTAGTGTCCCGTGAGTTCAGCTCACTAATAGTCAAGATGATGGAGAAGCTAGATGGCATGGAAAAGCCCAAGAAAGCATCTCTGTGGATGTTAACCTCAGTTCGGTACAACCTAGAGGTCTGCCGTTTGGATTATTTTTTTCTTACGTTAGCCCTAGATGTTTGGGCCCCCCTAGAAGAGAGTTGAACAGAGTCACCACTATGTAGATTCCCAATTCCGTTAATTATTCTCTCTGTTTGGCTTACTATTTTTCACCCCATTACTTCCAGTGATCCAGGGAGAGTAGAGGTTTCAGCAACATCCTTGACTGCCTTTTTTATACTCCCAGGAAGTGTAATGGTCTCCCTCTGCATCTAGTAACTGATACCATTAATTAGACCTGACAAATTAATGATAGGCTATATTAACCACATTTGTCTAAGCATTACACAGATATCTTCTGCTTCCAGTGGGAATCGTTTAGACTAAAGGAAAATATTTAGAATCCAGGATTCGCCAGTAAAGTCAGGTTTCCTAATCACAGCAGTCTCTCAAATAGGAGTCAAAAAATTATGAGCTAAAAATCATTGCTTGCCTTCCATCCAAAAGCAGCAGAGCTGCCAGTTTGAAATCTCATCCTGATAGTTAAAAATCATCAATAGTTCGCCGTTATTTCTTAGCCAGAGAAGGCTCTTCCTGTTCTGCCTTTCCTAACCTACAGCTACTCCCTTTTCCATAAATATTCCAGTGTAGTTGAATTTTTCCTTATCCATGTCTTGAAAGGTAATAGCCAATTGAAATTGATTTTACCCAGACGGGCTAGGTCTTGTGTACCTGCTTGTCTCATCCTTACTTTGTGTCACTAGAGTGGGCAAAGCAAGGAATATACAACTCTACTCTTACGTTGTGCCAATGACAAGAAATGGGGGGGGATGTCAAGAAATGGGGGGAGGATTCTGGGTAGAAAAGCTACAAGGCACTGATCCTTCATTCAAACTGCTTGTTAGGTCCAATGCCGAGGCCTGGGTATCCAGGTCACACAGCAAGGGGCGATCCCAGCATGCAGAGACCCCCAGCTCTCAGACAGAAGTGAAATGGAGTGGAGATGGAAAAAACAGGGGGAGTGGAGTGGAGTGGAGATGGAAAAATCAGAGGGCAAGCATAGTCCCAGTCTCCAGGGAATTTTGCCTCAAGAAGAGAGGAGTCAATACAGAATTGGGTTATAAAGAAAGCACAGCTACTTACCTGAAACCACGTTATACTCTGTTACCTCTTCCAATCTTCCCCAAGGCCAGAGCTAGAGTGACACGTCTTACTATCTAGTACTAAGGACCTTATGTGACTTCATGGCTAAGCGGTGGAGGACTTCTGCATCCGGGAATGATCATATTATTTCACCTACAGGTAGCCCTAAGAACGACAGAGCTGAGGAGGCCAGTGCTGGTCCCAAGCATTTAAGCACAACATTCCAATCATACCTCTAAATTCGTCACCTGTGTTGGAAGGAAGTAGGAGAGACAAAAACAGGTTAGGTATCAAACAATTCAAGATGTGTGATTAAAGGGAGTCCTTTTCAGGACTCACAGACCAACAGCACTCACAGACCAACGGTAAAGTTCTAAAAGAGGTTGCCATTCAAAATGTTCAGTATTTCCACCAATCTAATTCAGGTCATGATCCAGAATGTGTGAGTAGGTTGATGTGTACTCACTGAAAGGAAACACAAACAAAATATGTTTTCTATTCTGTAAAATGGAGACATTAATACTGATATCATGGAAGGAAGGTGACTATTAACTAAGAGGATAGGGAAGGGGCAGTGGAAATTGATAATGATGTGGTGTCTCGTACCCCCTGGCCCACAGTGCATTCCCCCGAAACTGATAGGATGTTTTCCACATGCTGGCAGCTTCTTAACTCAAGTGGCTGCATCTCTCTACTTCTCTGTCCAAGAATTTTCTCCAACACCCCTGGGCTATGCTAAACTGAAAGCAGTTCTCTGTTTTGAAATGTGTAAAATTAACACCCAGAGGGCAACCCTCTCTGTTAGAAAGTGGGAGTTGGTACATAAATAGCCCAGTCCTCTGAGTCTACAATTCTGAACATGCTCCACACCATTTCATTACAGGTCCTCTGTGTCTTTAAGTTTCAGTTCCCCTCAGCAGCAACTGATACAACTTCTATTTTTTTTTCTTTTTCTTTCTTTCTTTCTTTCTTTCTTTCTTTCTTTCTTTCTTTCTTTCTTTCTTTCTTCTTTCTTCTTTCTTTCTTTCTTTCTTTCTTTCTTTCTTCCTTCTTCTTTCTTTCTTTCTTTCTTTCTTTCTTTCTTTCTTTCTTTCTTTCTTCTTTCTCTTTCTTTCTTTCTTTCTTTCTTTCTTTCTTTCTTTCTTTCTTTCTTTCTTTTTTTCATTTTACTCACTCTCTTGCTTGTAATTCCTGATTGCTCTCAACTTAAGTACCTATACTCAAGGCCTTACTGCAGTATCTCCTTTTGGGAAAACCCTAACTCAAATAGAACATTTCCTCCCTTTTATCCCTTTACTTCACAAAAGTGCTGTACTTATTCAAAGATTTAATGTAATATTTTATCATTGATTCACTAGTTTATCTCCCCTATAAAAATGGAATCCCTTTAAATATAAGAAGACTTCATTTGGCATTCTAATTTTAATATCATTGCAATCAATAAAAGATTGTCGAATGAATGAATAAAAAACGTGGAGATGGAAATCCATGAATTGTTCTATGCTTTACTGAGTATTTCTGTGACCAACATAGCAATAATTCAGCTGACAATAGCAGATGGTAATTTCCATATCCTCTGAGGACATAAACCCTGGCTCACCATAGTCCTGATTTTAAGGAGCTGAGCTGTCCTCTCTCCTAAAAAGTAAACTAACGTAAAAGATGCCAGACCATTAAAATAGTATAAACATTTGGCAATCTCAGGTAGGCTCAAGCAAATATGCTTAGAAGAGAGCATCTTAGAGTAAGAATCTCAGGAACATCTGGGAAAGTTTGGGAAAATGAGATAAGGTGACTTCGGGAGCCAGTTTTTCTACTCTAGGAACTAACCCTCTATTTGGAGGCACTTCCTTCCACCTGAAATAGTTGTTCAACAAGTTGGAACTGACAATAGACAAAATGTTTTATGGCCATGTGTCAGGCAGCTTGATGTATTTCATGCCTGAATAAATGCAAAATGGAATTTTAGCTCAAGGAGATGGTATAGCAAATGGTTCTTCACAGAGCAGGGAATAAGGAATATGTCTCCCATGGAGAAACTCATGGTGACAATGTGTCTGATTTATACTATAATTGCCAGAATAAAATCAAATATCCCTAAATTCAGGCATGCTAATGAACAAGATGCAGAATTAGCTTTTTCTCTGCTTATTGAATTGTCTAATGTTAGCTGAGAGAAGCAAACAGAGCATCGTAGATCCAAATATTACCCCAAGGTGTTTATAAGCACTATAACTTGCAGATTAACATTGAATGGCCTTTTATAAGGTCTTTGAAATGATACTGAATCTTCAGCAACATGGTTTCCCCATAAAGACATGTTACAAAGACTTATTAAAACTCCCTATTGAATTTCATTAAATTGGGACACACTATAAAGTAAATCTGACTTTTGAGCCATATTTTTAAAACTGGCTTGGCCAAACATTGGTTTCCTACTTACCATAATAATTTATTTATTTATTTTTTTATTCCCTCCTCATATTAAAAAAAAAAAAAGTTGTTTACTGTGTTTTATTAAAGAAAATTTATTTTTGCTTTTATTGTCAATATAAATATTATTGCTAACTAGTGCTTTTATTTCACAAAACAAGCTTGTGTTACTAAAATGAGTCAATATGATTCCAACTTAAAAAACAAACACCCATTTAATATATCAGTTCATCTATGTGGTCTTATTGAGGAGGAAATAGACATTCTTGAGATGATGACAACAGCTCATACATTCTCTTTGCAAAAATTATATTTACTAGAGAATTTTGATGTTATTGTTAGATTTGTAGTTGAGAAGGGGAAAGGTATGTTTGGAAGGAGCATTCACTTATTCCATAGTGTTAATTCTGTAGTATTGAATGTATGTTTACTCAGGAGTTTCCCCAATATCAGATTATTGGTATTTTTCTCAAAAATACCTTCCTGAATTACGCAGTAAACCTAATTATGCAATAAAACCTAAATGGGAAGTGATGGAGGGAGATGAAAGAAGCAGCTGTCTGTACTCATACCCACATCCAAGCTGGGTCATGGGGTGTATTAAGCAATGGGAATGGACTTACATATCCAAATGTAATAGAGCTAAGGGTATAATACATAAGAGAAACCAAGGTTAATGCATATTTTAATACTATAATTATGTTTTTTAACTCAGATCTTAAATTTTTACTTTAAAATTCACGTATAGCTATTTAAGAATTCCCTAGACTCAGAAGAAGACATGTTAGAGTATAGACTTACCACATGAATGTGTATACACGTGTACTATGTTAAGCACTATACTAGACACTAGACAACAAGGGTGATATATGTTCTTGTCCTCTAATATGGTGTTCATATAATAATTAGTGATATTTCTTTTATCCTATCCATCAATTTAGTCTGATTATTGAGAAATATAATTATATGTGTTACATGACCCTAGAATATTGTTTTATAAATATGATATTCTATAATTAATGTTTAAATTAGTTAAGAGAAGAAATAAAAAATACTCATAAGAAATTATTTTTTTTAATTACATAATCTTCCTTACCAGTACATGGTTTGGTTTTGTTTCATTTCTCCTGTGGATTTAAAGCATTTTTTAAAATTTCATTTATTTATTCATGAGAGGCACAGAGAGAGAGAGAGAGAGAGAGAAAGAGAGAGTCAGAGACACAGGCAGAGGGGGAAGCAGGCTCCATGCAGGGAGCCTGACGTGGGACTCGATTCCGGGTCTCCAGGACCATGACCTGCACTGAAGGAGGCGCTAAACCATTGAGCCACCCGGGCTGCCCTCCTGTGGATTTAAATTACTGTCTGGGTACATTTGTTTTCATCTGGAAGAACCTTCTTTTGGCATATCTTGTAAACTGAGTCTGATAGCAATATCTTCTCTTAGGTTTTCTTTACTATTAACTGTCTGTGTTTTCATTTGAATTCCAAAGGATAGTTTTGCTGGGTATAAGAGTCTTAGTTATTGTTTCCTCTCATTCCTTATAGTATTTTGAATATTTTATGTCACTGCTTCCTGGCCCCTCTTTTGTGTGCTGGAAATCCATCTCCTAATTTTATCATATTCCCATTGTACATAATGAATTTATTTTATCTTGCTGATTTTAAGATTTTCTTTTAGTCATTGTCTTTCTGTTGTTTGGATTGCATAATTTCTATCAATCTATATTTAAGTATGCAAATAATTTCTTCTGCCATTTGAGATCCATTTTTTAATTATCTTTAGGATATTTTCAATTGCAGGTGCTATAATTTTATATTTTATTACAGAAATCTCAGTCTGCCATTTCTTAGGTAGAAACTTATCATATAAATAAATAAAGGATAGGTGAAGAAGGAGACCCTGACCTCTTGGCTGCACTCAAATCTAGCTTTTAAAATATGAAGCTGGGAGAGATAAGGAATTCTGGGGGACCCTTTCTTCCAGCAATTCTGGGAGCTGGTTGAGAAAAACTTACCTTTTTGAAACATCACCTGGAGATGAGGTTCTATATTCTTGAGTTGGGAAGATGAGTAAGTCAATGGGTCATGGCTCAACTTTCACCAACTCTTACTATTCTTATTTATATTTAGCAGGTTTTCTTGAATAAATGTTTCCTCATTTGGTATAATGCTATCTCAAATTTAATATATTTTATGTTTATTTTTAATAATTTTCACAAGTTTCAGTTGTTTCCCAAGGGTCAGATTCATGGAATTTCTTAGACACCTCTGACATAGTCTCAAAATAGTTATCTTTCCTTATTCATATTTGATGTCTATTTATGTTTATTTATTTTTCTATTTTGTAATTTAAAAATTTTTTTAAAGATTTTATTTATTCATTTTATGAGGAGAAAGAGAGCACAAGCATGGGGAGCAGCAAAGGGACAGGGAGAAGCAGAATCTCCACTGAGAAGGGAGCTAGACATAGGGTCTGATTCCAGTAGCCTGGGATTATGACCTGAGCTGAAGGCAGACACTTAGCCAACTGAGTCACCCAGGTGCTCCTTTGCTTATGTTTATATGGCCCAGCACTCATCAGATGTTTAAAAAATGCATTTGTAAATAAATAAATAAGTAAATAAATAAATAAAATTTTAAGTGAATAAGACTGAAGGAGTTCAATATGTTGGCTAACATTAAATTTTTTTATTAACATTAAATATTTTTGAAGTTGACAGGCCTCACAAAATTATAGATATATTATAGATATATAAATACAGATATATAAATTATATATTTATAGATCATAGATACATAAGTGCTGATTTTTATTTCTTTTGAAAATGAATAAAGGATATGTTAAGTTTCAGATGTAAACATTCCCTAAAGCTCAGAATCCAACTGTATCAAGAGAGTAAATTTGATCACCATGGAAACAATGCATCTCTCCCCTTTACATGTCACTCAGCCAATAAAAATCTTTCAATATAGATTACTCTGTGCCTTCTAGAGAACCCTGGGTCACTATCAATTCTGAATGGAAAAACACAAAGGGGAATGAACACTCCTCTTCTCAAATACCATGTTAAAACTTTGTAAAGAATCTTTAAGTGGTATTTCAAGAAAAAAACATTTTATTTGTATTTTTTCAATGGAGAGTCCATTCTTTTGTTAGGTGTCTATATTAGTCCACAAATAATAAACAATTCAGATAATAAATTAATAAGTCTGAGTTCCAAGTAAAGGATACCTGTAGTCAAAACATATCTTTTCCAGAGAACTGCACATCCTTTCAGCAGTAGCAATAAAATAAATCTTTAGTATCTTAAAATATATATCTTATTCCTTATCTTCTGCTTCTGTTACCAATACATAAAACCAGGCTTTTTCAACCATGAGACTAAAACACCCTGGAGCTCAAGGATACTATTTAGTAAAACTTAGCTTTTTGCAGTACTTTTGTTGTTGTTGTTGTTACATATTTTTTATTTTAAGTTTATCTGAAATGTGGTGTTTGGATAGCCAAAGAGGATAATTTTGTTTCTTTAAACACTTAAAAACAAAACAACTCAAATGCATTTTATTATGGGTCCTGCTATAGTAACTGTTCCCCTTCATAAAACCTGTATCCAAAGCCTCTTTACATTAATTATGTAGTTCCAACGAATTTTACATTTTCTATCATCAAGAATTATAAATAATTTCAAACATATTAGTTATATTTAGTATACAGAAAAGGAATATCAGCTTTATTTAGTGTCAGGATATGCACAGCTCTCTAACAGGCATTTTAAACTACTCAAATTATTTCAATTGTGTAACAACTATGAAAAATAGATATTACACTAATTTTAGAAGAAGGTAATTCCAAGGCTCAGCAAGAAAATATAATTTGTCCTAACTTGCAAGTCTGCTTTGACTTCCATTAACATTGTCTGAAGCTTATCACATGACATTAACTCTGGTGGCTAGCAGGCTGGAGGTAGAAATCATCTGTAAACTCATTCACTCGTATGACTGGTTGTTTATTCTAGCTATCCCCTTATGTCTCCTTAGATTGGAAACAGAACGGAGTCTGTCAACTGCAATACTAACATAATTTCTGATGTGGCCTACAATTTCTTATAACAGCATGAGTACAAGGTCAGAGCAAGGGGAAAGAAAAAGATAAGAAGAGGGAGAGAACCACAAGGAAGATATTGTGCCTTGCATGATCTAGCCATGAATACCATACAATGTCACATCTGCTAGTATGTTTATTAAGGTCATAACCAAAAAGAAGAAATTAACTTCCTATTTGGTCAGATACTGGAAGAGCATGTGGTACTGAAATATTGCTGTGAACATTTTAAAGAATATATTCTACTACAAATTTATTCCATGGCCCAAAGCAAACTTTCTTCAAGTATTCTGAATTGTTTATTTTTTTCCTTTCAACTTGTTGATATAGGTCTTAGAAATTAAATAGAACCCAACAGGCTTCTGGAAGTAGCTCAGGTTTCATTAAGTAGAATGATTAGGTCTTTGGAAGTTGCCTTAACAATTCTCAATGACCTTGAAATTAATTAGCACAGTACCAATCACATGAAATTTCCAACTCAACCTTTTAAGATAACTAGATTTGTACCAAATGCCCAAGGGGGGATTAAAAAAAAAACATGCTATTTACTCCTCTATAATATATTATGATTTCATTATAGTAAAATATTTGATATAGTAAAATATTTGATTTATAACCACAACCAGAATTAAATTTCTATAATTGTGCATTGCAGAACATTCATAGAAAGTACTCATTCAGCATATAAACAGAAAACATTTCTTCCTAAAAGGATATATTTATAATATATATTTATATATAATTAATATATATAATTTTATATTTTACTATAATATATATCATATATAATTTTATTGTTGACTATGTTCTTTCTCATTTTAAGATTAATTCTGAAAAGACTATGATTCTATTATCCCTTTTGTTTTAATTATAGGTATTTTCAAAATAATCAGCATGCATTAATTGAAACATGTGGTATTAGGGCTGAAATGGTTAAGAAAAAAATCAAACAAGCCAACAAAACCAAGGGTCACATTATGAAGTTTATGAAGCTATGGTAAGCCTTATCAAAGAAATGAATTCATTACTTGTAATTAATATAAACATTTATAAACTTCTAATATTAGATCTTCAGGATGTTTGCTTTCTTTCAACTCTTTCAAACATCCTCTTTTTCTTCACTTTCTCATATTCTAATACTTACCATCCTTCTTGAGTCACCTCAAAGAGCTCCTTTAAAAGTTTATATTGTATGGAAATACATATACTTAAGACTTCCACTCCTTGAAGATGAAACAGATATAACATTCCCCTAATTCACCTGCTAAACTAAACCCTAGAATACTATATATCAAACAAACATAAGGATTTTCCAAAAGTTGGAGAGAAAAAAAGACTAAGTAGGAAACTCAGGGGCCTAAGACTGTCACATTGTTGAGTTCCTTGGACTTCCTTTTTGCCTTATATATCCTAGACTTAGAGCTGAAAAACTCAACAACTCAGAAATGCTGATGATCGTAGCTAAAAATCACCAATAAACATCTGCTCTCTTAAGCCTAAATATCAGTAAAGGGGTAGCCTATCAAGAAAGAAAACTTTTTGACAATAATCACTATAGCCAAATATTAATAGCCAAACATCACAGCCAAAACTGTGGCTTCACTGTCATCCACACCAGGAAAAACTGAGTTATCAGTCTAAATGTCCATTCTTGCCAAACTGTAATGAAATGTTCTAATGCTCCCACAAGAATGGTATCAGAGAAAGCCAAGTAGGAAGCCAGAACTTTCATCCCTGACAGGTGGTAACTTTAACTCCACTCCTCATCATGGTTTTAGAGGAGATAATGTGAGCATCCTAGACTTTTAGTTCCCAGTCACCCAGCAGTACCAAGGCACTCCTCTCCCTCCCAGTTGGTTAGTGTCAGAGGAGATCAAGCAGAGGTCCAGGAGTTTCACCACCACCAAGTGCTGTGACAGACATTGTCCTCCCCATGATATGACTTGTAATACCAAGAATCCACAAACTGAATCAAAACACAGTCAACAGATGTCAGTGCTGAGATGATAAAGATGTTAGAATTATCTGACAAAGATTTTATAGTAGCATCATAAAAATGATTCAACAAAGAATTATGAATGCATTTGAACTTGAAAAACAGCATTTATAAAAACTCAGCTAGCGTTTTTATTAATAACGGAAGACTGAATGCATTTCTACTATACCCAGGAAAAAAGGCAAAGATATCTGCTCTTAACATTCTCATTCAACACACTGCTAGATATTTTGAGTGCAGGAAGGCAAGAAAAGGAAAATAAAGGAATGCAGATCATAAATAAAAACTTCCTATATGCATATGATATTATTCTCTACACAGACAATTCCAATAAATCTATTTTTAAAAGGTTATTCAAAAAATAATAGTGAGATTAGCAAAAGAAGAAAAAATAGGGAAAAAAGGGGGGGGGGTAGAGAATATCTCTTTGAGATCTAGGGTTAGACAAGGACTAAGTCTAAAGTTAATAGTCCTGATACTAAAATCACAACTGTAAATTAAAAACGACAAATTTTATTTCATCAAAATTAATAAATTTTGCTCTATGAAATACTCTTTGAAGAAGATGAAAAGATAAGCTACAGAATGGGAGATGTATATTTTCAAACCAAATAACCATCAAGGACTATTTTCTAAAATCTATAAAGAACTTTCAAAACTCAATATTAAAAAAAAAAGTACAAATAGAAAATGTTCAGGGGCCTCCGGGTGGCACCGTGGGTTAAGCGTCTGACTCCTGATGTTGGCTCATGTCATGATCTTGGGGTCCTAGGATCAAGCCCTTAGTGGAACTGCTGTGCTCAGTGCATGTCTGCTTGTCCCTCTCCCTCTGCTCCTCTCCCCACTCACACTCCTCTATGCTCTCAATCTCTCTCAAATAGGTAAGTAAATAAAATAAAAAAAAAAAGAAAGAAAGAAAAAGAAAGAAAAAGAAAGAAGAAAGAAAGAAAGAAAGAAGAAAGGAGAAAATGTTCAAAAGGCATAAAGGATATTTCACTAAAAGAGGAAAATCCCGTGAAAAAAAAATCAGTGCATTAGCCATTAAGGAAGTGCAGATTCAAACCACATGAGTTATCACTTAACATCTGTTAAAAATGCACGTAATGTGTGTGTGTGTGTGTGTGTACACACACACACACACACACACACACACACTGATGACAGCAAGTCTTGGTGAGGGTGAGGAGAAACTGATTCATTCATATTTTGTGAGCATTTAAAATGGCACAGCCACTCTAGAAAACAATGGCTTAAATAATTTAAAATGCAACTACCACATGACCCAACAATTGTACTCTTGGGCACATATCCCAAAAACTTCTGTTCACACCAAAATGTGCACATGGATATTTTAAGCAGTCTTATTTGTAAGAGTCCTAAATTGCAAGCAATCTAGATTTCCTTCAATGGTTGAATGTAGAAATGAACTGTTGCACGCCCATTCTGTAGAATACCAGTCAACAATTAAATACGTATGAGACTAATGATACACTCAACAATCCAGATGAATCTCCGGAGAGTAATGCTCAGCGAGAAAAACGGATTCTGCAAGGCTACATACCGTATTCTTTCATTTACATAAACAGTCTTGAAAATTTAAAATTATAGCGATGGAGAAGGATAGATGTCAAGGTTTAAAGGAAGGGCAGGGAGGAAGTGAGTGGGGCTTTAAAAGGACAATATGAGAGACTCATTTTGCAATGAGAATGGTCAGAACCTTATATGTATGACTAATAACATATCATTTGTGATATTGTATTAGGATTTTGTAAGAGATCTCATATGGGAAACCTGTGTAAAAAGTGTACGGTGGCTTTCTGTATTATTTCTTTTTTTTTCTGTATTATTTCTTATAATTGCATACCAGTCTACAACTATGTCCAAATTAAATGTTTAATCAAAAATTGTATTCTTTAACGCTTTATCTGCTCAGTCTTCTATATTGCCGCCAAGGTATCAGACTGAAAGTGTTTTGAAGGCAGGAAACATTGGGAATTCTTGTCAATTCTTTTTCTGCCTTCCTCTTTTGACAACAACCAAAAAAGTCTGAGAAGCACAATGACCAAAGAGTCTTAAACAACAGAAAAAACAAAACAAAACAAAACAAACCAAAACAAAACACCAGCCTTGGTCTTATGCTGTTTTTAAACGAAAGATTAGCATAGACTTTTGGGACCAGTATGAATAATCCTCTGTTTATTTCTTCAGTAACATTTCACTTCTCATTGTCATTCTTTTGGTACTTCAGGCCAATCAACAGGTCTTGATCATGCCAGAGTCCTGCCCAAAGTAGATTTCCCCAACCTATATTCCATGGATACTGGTCTCTCTTCCTAGAATGATCTTTAAGAGACTATAGTTAGTGGGATAAATTTAAAGATATCTATAGTGGGCTATAGAAACATAGACAAGACTGAAAAATAAGTCTTGCTAGAGAGACAGGAAAGGTAAGAAGACAGGCTTATCAGGAATGCAATTGAATCCATCCTTAAGAGGCCTGCCACGTAGTAGGGATCATGATGTAGTGATACTTCAACAGATGGGTCTGAGTGATAGAACTTTCTCCTTTAGGTGAGTGGGGAGAGGGGCTGCGTTTTAGAAAGTTTGTTCATGATTTCCCGAAATTAGAAATAAATGAAAGTCTATCAGCTTTAGAATCCCCCAAAGAGATGAAACAGTCGGGGATATAATAGTTTGAATTGGTACAACTTTTTTTAAGCAAATATATTTAACTGTCTTTTTTTTAATGAAGTATAATTTCAATAATGAAGGTCTTTAAACTTTATAAGAACTTAGCACTTCCCCCATCATCCTCTTCCCCAATCACTATAACATGTGGCCCAAGAAAGAGTTTCCCTTCATTGTAGCATTTATTTCCACATATTTTCTTACTTGAATTACATCAGGAAAATCATGACAATCTGTCCGCTTTCCCCAGAACAGGTCTAGGTGGTTTTAGAATTAAGGAGAAGGAAGCAGTAGGGGGAGCTCTGACAGCACCGGTTCCAGGGGCGTAAATTTTTCCCTCCGTGAGCCGGCAATCTCACAGGCTCAAGGAGGATCTCACAATAACACCTTGTGATTTGTGAGAACATTTGAGATAATCCATGTAAGACCAAAAAAAAAAAAAAAAAAGGAAATAGTTTTAATATCCACATAGTGTCCTATCTTTATGAAGGTCTTTAAAATCATTGTTGATAAAAGATGATCCTACCATGTACCTGGCTTAGATTCTTCATCCCAATACCCATTTATCTGTTATGCCATTTTAAATGTCAAGCATAGAATTAAAAACAAATACCTAAAAATATGTGCAACATATTTGTGCAACGTTGTACAATTTCATTTGTTTCTCGGACGGAAAAGGGGAGCAGTATAATGCTCTTTCTTGTCTACTCATTTGTCCTTCTGCTCAATAGTGTTTTTGATTTCCTGGTGTTGAGGCCTAATTCTAATTTAACTCTCCTGTGTTCCCCCCACATCTTCAGGTTTCAATTCCATTGATTTCTCACCTGCCTTTTCTAATCACAGCCAGTAGTTTGATGACAGAAAGAGCCAATGACCTTCCCTGGAAGATGCCCCTTGGAAACTTTTCTCCTGAGTGGGAGGTTAGTGGGAGTGACAGGAAAAAGAAATCCACAGCCCTGTCTACTAATGGCGTTTAGCAGCACCATTAAGAAAGGAAACCCCATGGCATAGCCAACAAAGGTCACCCAGAAAGTACAAGTGCCAGCTTGCAGCAAATACCAGAATTGCTTCCCGTCATAAACCCTATTATCCATTCCTCCTGTGTCCAAGGGTGTCTGTAACTATTCACCAGCAACCGTTCTTGGACTGTGGCCACTGATAGTGCCATTGTTCTAAAGTCAGGAGAGTGACTTCTTTCAGGCACTGAGACCTAAAATGAAAAAAAAAAAAATCCTCCCTCTGCAAGGAAACAAAATAATTTTTGTAGCTTTCTCACTTATTGTCTTCTAGACTCAGGACACCACTTTAGCTGACTCTAAACCTCAGCTTCTTTATTTGAAAAACAAGGATAATGATGCCCATATTGCAAAGCTGATGTTGGAATAATCAGAGATTATTTATATGGGTTTTTGACACAATAAAGGGGTTTTATGAAGATAGTTATATTATGTTTCCTATGATTTCTCATGTCCTCATTATACTGAATATTTTGGGAAAGTCTTAAGGCATTTATTTAGTTATTTCTATTAGATGAAGTGTTCTTTTTGTTTCTTTTTTTTTTCCTAACATGTGACTATTCTAAGAGGTACAGAATGCCAGTGAAATGTGTCATTTAAAAATATCCTTAGTTGGAAAAAAAATATCCTTAGTTGGAAACCATCAATTTATAGTAAGTGCTTACCAATTATTCTCTGCTACCCTCACTATCCGAGATGCTGAGGATAGACTTGGCTAGAATTATAGAAGGAGTATTAGTATCAGTGGGGAAAATTAGTGAGATCCATTCCAAACACCAAAACACCAAAGTGGGAGAATTATGAGACTCATTGCAAAAACTATGGGCAGAATTCAGAAATTTAAATTTTTGTTGTACTATGCAGTCATTGTCAGGGAATAAATTTACAAAACCTTTGTTAGGGGACGCCTGGGTGGCTCAGTCAGTTAAGAGTCTGACTTTGGCTCAGGTCATGATCTCAGAGTCCTGGGATCAAGCCCCACATGGAGCGTTGCATCAGGCTCCCTGCTCAGTGGGGAGTTTGCTTGTCCCTCGACCCTTCCCCCAGCACACGCCCGAGTATGTATGTGCACTCTTTTTCTCTCTCAAATAAATACATAAAATCTTAAAAAACAAACTTTGTTAGATTACAACAACATTTTAACTCACTCATATATAATCATTGTATTGCCTTAAATTTGTTTCTTTGAGGTTATAAGAATTAACTATCTGTGTAAAAGTGTAAGTAAATGTGAATTTTCCATTAAGTTGATATTTATAAATGGGAAAATTTTGGTGGTTGCTCTAAAAACCTCAAAATATATATTTAGCATCTATTTTTTGAAGTATGCTTAGTTGTGTGGTTATGAAAGTAAGTAAGTCATTGCCTCAGTCTTCAAAATGTTCATATTTCATAGGGAAGGGAGGCATTGAAACAAATTGCTTAATAACACAATTACTATAGTGATGTGAAATCAGCATGGTTAAGAATGATATGGAAGCATTGGTGGGCAGTTAATACTTCAGAAAAGGGTAATATAGTGGTTATGCTTTGGCCAGATACATAATTTGTACGGGGGATTGACATGTTTTAGATGTGCTATTTGATAGGACACCTGGGTGGCTCAGCAGTTGAGCACCTACCTTTGGCTCAGGTTGTGATTCCAGGTCCAAGGATGGAGTCCCACGTCGGGCTCCCTGCAGGGAGCCTGCTTCTCCCTCTGCCTGGGTCTCTGCCTCTCTCTCTGTGTCTCTCATGAATAAATAAATAAATATATATATATTTTTAAATGTGCTATTTGAGCAAAAAATAAACAAAAGTAATATAAAATCTCAGTTCCTGCTCTTTTCCCTTGAGAAATAATAGAAACTTCGCATCCAGGGTGGCAATTAAGAAGGCACCAAAGACTAGAATGGGAGAAGGTGACTAGCAGGACAATCATGAAGCCAGATGAAAAGAAATAAAGGAGAGTCAAGTTACTGGCCAGGCTTTGAGAAATCACCCACAGTGAAATGTGAAAAGGTCTATAATTTTTTGTCACTTTTTTTCCCTCAAAATCATAGTGTTCTTGGTTATGTCAGACCCATAAAGGATCCTTGACTTGTGGAGAAGTTGATGTCAACAGCTTTTAAATAGTATTGCATGGTGAGAACACAGGGCAATGTCAACATTGCCCTGATCAAGATGGCAATACTGGAGCGACTTTCTCAGTAACTGAAAGGAAGGAATGTCTACTCCCTGTCGTAGACCATGTCTATGTACTGACTCTCTTGGGAGTTATATGCTGTTCTCCACTATTTTTCTGGGTCTCCAAACGTTAGCATGTTGTTTTATCTACGTTGAATGGACAGTTTCGGGTTATGACTACAATTTTCAGTATCAATACACAAGCAGAGAATGAGAATCCAGCAATAAGTGGAGAGGTCTGAGGCAAGGTGTTCATTCTACAAAGGTAGGGAGTGCTCTAGCCAAGGCTGAAGCAGACACTAAATGAAAAATGTTATAATCAGGAGCAGAGGAAAGAATCGAGAGGTAAAATTTAGAATGTCTGACAACGGAAGTACCAGATACATTCTCAAGGAGCACTGCATGTCAGGAGTGCTCAAGGACCCCAGTGAGGGTGTCAGCAAGTGTCTGAGGACGGGCAATTATCTGAAGGCCAGATGCATCAAGATCAGACTGGGAATAATTATTATGGTTTCTACCATCACTAACAGCAAGGAAAAGAGCTTGGGTTTAGAAATCGTAGGATGCAATTCAAATAGTGGCTCTGCCACATTATGGCTTTTTAATTGTAAATGTTTATTTAATGTGCTCAAACCTCAGTTTCCTCAACTGGAAAAAAAGAGAGAGAGGTATATTTATTCTTCAAAATAATTACAATAGTTTGTTGGGATTGCGTCTTACATAATGTATGGACCTTTCACATACTCTACTCATTCTCTGAAGCTGAAATGGAGAACTCCTGAAGAGATAACCACCATGCAATTCCACCTGTGGCACCAGGAAACAGGTCTATAGTAAGGTTGGATTGAGCTTTAAAATAGTGCTTGGTGTGTGTTAGGCAACCGGTAAATAATTGCATTTGAGAAATACTACATGTATTCCTTCCTTTTTAAAATTTTCCAACCTTTTGTCCACTAAACAATTAATTTAAAATAATAACATAATAAACATCTAAGTGCAACAACCTAACTAAATAAAACAATATGGTTTTACCATTGGTCCCACAGTTATTCAAATAGAATTGAGAATTCTTTTATAGATTTTCCCTGATTCCATTCCCATCTCCCTATTCAAAAGCAATCAATCTTCTGGTATTTTCCTTTTCAATTCCAACAGATGCTTATCATATTATTTTTATTTATACATTTATATAGCTATAACCTAATTTTTTTCTATAACCTATTTTGTAACTGTCTGTCATGTCCTTAAACTTTATATAATCTTATCATACAGAATGTCATTTGTTTTTTTGTTTTTGTTTTTTTTTTTTTTGCTAAATACTATAATTTTGGAATACTGGTGCATATAGTTTCACTCCATTCATTTGAATTTCAACACAGGACTCTATTCCATGAGTCTCATACTTTTTATATATATATATCCTACACATGTGTATTTTGTGATTTCCAAGTTTTGTTATTAAAAACAATGCTGCAATTAAAACCTTTGGTACATGTTTTTCTAAGTATATGCCTAGAAGTAGTATCTTTACGGGATACTAGTATATGGATAATATCTTTTAAAGTACTTAGGATAATAGTGAGAATTTGGGGCAATTTAGTTAATCTAACCCAGCTCAATTTCCTTGCCTAAAAATGAGGAGAGTAATTCCTACAGGATTTCATAAAGACTAAATGGGTCATCTTCTGTGAAAGTCATGGAAAATTGAGACAACAAATAGTCTCAATTTTTTTTTCTTTCTCATTCTAAATTGTGTCTATGGGCAGAGAACTGAAGACACAGAACTGTCATCAAAACAGTCAGCATTGCACACGTTTATCGAAGTCAGAGAACTCACCCATATAAATGAGAAACATCTACATTCTGCCTGAGTTTGTCTGGGTAACTTTTACTTTGTTATTCAGAATCATCATCTTTGAATTTCTGAGTTTGTGACCTGCACAGGTGGGTGGTGTGTCTGTTTCTCTGATTAAAAAAAAAAAAAAAAAAAAGAAGAAGAAGAAAAGAAAAGAAAAAAATAGTGCCACTGAATCTTATTTCTTATTCTGTCCCTTTTCTCCTCCTCTATTTTATATTCATTTGCTTGTTCTTACTGAGTCTTCTCAGGCTTTTCAACCAAATGCAAACATTAAATGAAGGCTTTCCTGCAATTTCAAGGCAAAGCAAAGCAATTCCCCTAAAGGGAGAGAAGGCAGTTGTTGATTGTTCACAGACACAGTGAGGCTCAGCATGCACCTTTGGAAGGAGAAAGGGAGGTCCGAACTCAAACTAGAAGGCCAGGAAAATAGGGCTGCCTGGGACAAGGTGTTGGGACTCGGATGAAGCAAATGAGAGCATATAGGTTGTACGTTTAGTGTGTACCAGGCTCTGTCCCCGGCAGCCTCCTCACCTTCACAAGACAGGACAGAGGACGGCCTATGTTTATAGATTTCAAGGTTATGGAGAAGGTCAATGCTTCTCTTACATTTGCTCTTGCCTGAGAGAGCCTCATTTACTCTCTGATTGTTGATTTTTGATCTTCCGCATCCCCCAACATGTCAAAGGCTACGTTTTAGTTAGCAAACTAAAAATTTTACACATAATTGTATAGAATGTACAGTTTTCCTTTATAATATAAACATATAATATAAACCTAATGCTTCCCTTTGACCCAGAAATTCTATACTAAATATAGCATGTAATAATACTGTGAAATCAGGAGAAAATATGTATGGAAAGATATTTATCTCATCATTCTGTAGACCCACAATAAATAGAAATCATTAAATGAATGATAACAAAGGAGTAACTGAAATACTGTATATTCATGTTAAAAAATAGTATGCAGCCATTAAATTGAGGGTTTTTTTGTTTGTTTTGTTTTGTTTTTTAGATTTAATTTTTTCATTCATGAGAGACACAGAGAAAGAGACAGAGACACAAGCAGAGGGAAATGCAGGCTCCTTGCAGAGAGCCTGATGTGGGACTTTATCCCAGGTCTCCAGGATCACACACGTCCTGAGCGGAAGGCTGACAGACGCTCAACCGCTGAGTCACCCAGGCGTCCCAAACTGAGGCTTAAAAAATTAGCAAACATACCAAAAATTGTCACATAAACTTAAGTAACCAAAGTAAGGTAAAAAATACAACAGGATTTCAACTGTGTAAATGCACCCACTATACATAAAAGGACTAAAAAATGCAAATAAAGGTAAAAATTGTTTATATTTCTCTGTCCTGAGTATTGTACTATATATACAGGGTTTTAAATATTTTTATGTATTTTCATAATTTTTTTTGTATTTTCATAATTTCTACAATATGCATGCATTTTTAATAATCAGAAAAACATCTATATTATGGAAAAAAATAAAATATCGCCATTATTTACAGGTAGTTTTTTGGTAACAATAGAAAAACTTGGAGAGTAAAAAGAAAATCTTTTGTTAGCCAAATATTGGCTACAGAACCATTCAAATTATTCAAATTCTAGGGCCTTGTTCATAAAATGAGGCAATATAACCAGATGGTTCATAGTCTAGTGTTGTCCTAATGCTTAAATGAGCAAATAAGAATGAAGGTGTTTTACAAACAGGTCATCAAACATACCACATTTTGCCAAAGCAGTCCTACTTTTTTTCATATAGATAAAAGGTCCTGTCTTATTTCCCCTAAAATTCCTCCCTGGCCTGAAGGTGTTGAATAGATGAGAGGCAGAAACAGTCTCCCATGAATGGAGTTCTGTTAGCGAGTTACTGTGGAAATATGTAAGCTTTCAGGTGAAATAGATCTGGCAATTTGGGGAGTTTCCTCATACGGAAGGTAAAATTAACATCACACCTCTCACAGGGTTGCTCTGAAATCCTGATGACATCTCAATTTTGATGACATCTGTGAAATGCCTTTAGGGCATAGCCTGAAAGAGGGGTTCAGTAAAGGTGTTGCTCTGCCTCATATAATGCCAACTTTTCCAGTGAGTGGTGGCAAGCATTCTGCATTTTTTATTTTCACTGGTGGAAGTTATTAAGAAATACACAAACTTATAAACACAACTGAGTTAAAATAATGAACAAAGAATCAAGGCATAAAGTGCTCAATCAAAACAGCAAAACTAGTTTAAAAAAACTTCCAAAAAAGTCATTTCCATTAGTCATTTCCACTTTGTATAATTACTTAGGGTATTAATCTAATGGAAGGACCTAGCCACTTCCTAAAGGGCCCATATCCAAATACTATCACATTGGGATTTAAAATTTCAGCATATGGGTTTTGGAGGGATAAAAATATTCAGCCTAGAACATAGATATATAACCAAAGAATTGAAAACAAGATCTTTTTTTTAAGATTTTATTTATTTATTCATGAGAGATACACAGAGAGAGTCACAGACATAGGCAGAGGGAGAAGCAGGCTCCCTGCAAGGATCCTGATGCAGAACTCGATCCCCAGGACTACGATGACCTGAGCCAAAGGCAGACACTTACCCAATGAGCCACCCAGGTGCCACTGAAAACAAGGCCTTAAATATATATTTGTAAACACGTGATGTATATCACCACTATTTACAGCAGCTAAAACGTGGAAGTAACTCAGGACTATCAATGGATGAATGGATAATCACAATGTGAGATACACACACACACACACACACACACACACACACACATACAATGTGACATTATCAACCTTAAAAAGAAGGCATATTCTGATATACACTATAAAAAGGATGTTTGAGGACTATGCTCAGTGAGTAAGTTACTCACAAAAAAAGTTAAATACTGTAAATTCCATTTATTTGACACACTTAGGGGGGTCAAAATCATAGATAGAAAGTAGAACGGCGGTTACCAGGGGCTGGAGGGTGGGGAAGGGGGAAATTCTTATTTAATGCATATGGAGTTTCAGTTTTGCTAGATGAAAAGAATTAGGGATGATGATAGTTGAATAACATTGCAATGTATTTAAAACCACCGAACTATGAACTTGAAAATGGTTAAGATGGTAAATTGTATGTTATGTTTATACCACAATACAAAAAGAAATGGAAATAAAGAATTGATAACTAACAACTTAGGGGAGAGAGATAAAATAAAATAATAGATGAATACAAAGGAACAAAAGAAAAAATAAATATGAACAAAAATAAGTAGGATAAATAAACAAATATTAATGAAGTAGATTTAACCCAAATCTCATTCATAACATTAAATTCATGTAGATTAATTTTTCTGTGAAAAGACAGTGGCTGCCAGGCTGGATACATAAACAACATGCTGCAATGATACGCTATTTACATGAGACAAAATTTAAATATAAGAACACAAAGTGTGAAAGTAATTGAAAAAAGATGTGCAATGCAGACACTAACAAAAGCCTATGTAGCTGTACTAGGATTGGGCAGATTAGCTTTTAAGACAAGAAGTATTACAGGGTGTATAGGAGAGCATTTCATAATATTAAGTTGATCAATCTATTAGGTAAATATATTAATCCTAAATTGTTTTTATCTAAGACTATAACTTAAAATGTGTGAACCAAAATTTGCTGAACCCAAAGGAGAAATGAGGAGGAGTTAAGACGGCAGAGTAGTAGGGAGACCCGGGCCTTGTCTTGTCCCTCAAACACAGCTAGATCAACATCAAAACATTCTGAACAACTAGGAATTCGATTTGAGGATTAAGAAAACAACCTGCACAATTGAAAGGAGGTATATGTAAGGTTCAGAGACATGAATTGGGGGAGAGAAAAGCCACAGTGCCACGGAGGGGAGGGAGCCCTTTTCACCGAGAGAAGTCAAAGAGTGAGAGAATGGGCGAGAGAGCAGTGTGTAGGGTTTGCAAAAAAAAGGCTGTGGTGTATGGATCCCCTCGGTTGCACTGGGCCCTTTTGGGAACATTTGGAAGAGGGCTTTCCCTCTCCAAGGACAAAAGGCCCACCCAATCCTACTGAGTGGCCATTCAACAGCAAGGGACAGAGGTGCCTGCAGAGGGCAGATAATCTGATCACAGCTTGTCGCTGTGCTTCACCGTAGACTCCAGGCACCCATGCAGGAGTGCAACTGCTTTTCTGGGACAGAAGAGCACCAGGCACAGCACTGGGATGCTCTCCTTTGCGGGAGGAGATCAGGTCTATGCTTTCCCAGCTACTTTAAGATTTGGAGCTTTGAATCCCACCCACCAGCCAGAGAAAAGATAGGAGAACTGTGGTGCCTGGAATGGCAATGGCCAGGGCACAGACAGGTTGAGAGCAGAGATCTGATGAAAGCCTAGGACACAGGAGGGGAGACTGTTCTCTTCTGTAAGGGTCCCCTGAGCAGTGGAGGCCAAGAGTTCCCCTCCACAGGGCTAAGAGGGCAGGGAGATACCATCTTCTGCCCCTTTCCCCAGCCCCAGCCCACTAGAACTGTCAGACTTCAGAGAGAAACAAAGTACCTCCAGTAGAGGCTGGAGTTGATTACATCAAATGCTGCCCTGCTGCACCTGGCAAGGTAACTTTACTAGAGTAGGTCTGACTGTGAACCAGCATAGGGGGGTCTCTCCCTCAGAAAATGAACATAGGCCCCCACATGTACCACACCTACTGATCATGGAGTGTTACAAGGTCTCAGCTTCAGTTCTGGCGGAAATAAGACTAGGTATTTATTTTTTATTTATTTATTTATTTATTTATTTATTTATTTATTTATTATGTGTTTATTTTGTTTTATTTTTAGTAGTTATTCTTTGGAGTCAAGCTTACAGTGTTTTGGTTGTCTGCTTGATTGCTTTTTTGTTCATTTTCCTTTTCTCTTTTCTTGGATCAGTTGTGTTGTTTTTGGTTTTTAAATCAGGCTTATCTTAATAAACAAGTCAAAGCACACCTACTCAAAGGTCCAAATACACCATCCCGCAAGCAATTCTGCAGACTCTGCAGAGGACAGACCTGAGGAAAGAGCAGCCAAAACACAAGAGCAAAGTGCACATAGCATATGCCAGAAACACTTCGTGAAGCACCAGGCCCTATACAATATATGACTGTTTCTTAATGTGGTAATACTGTCAGGAGCAGGAAGCATAACAAGCTTTCATAACACACGGAAGTCAGAAACCTAGACATAATGACAGGATGGAGAAATTATCCCTAAAAGAAAGATCAAGAAGATCAAAGCCAGGGATTTGCTCAAAATAGATATAAGCGATATATTTGAACAAGAATTTAAAACAACAATCAGAAGAAAACTAAGTCGGCTTGAAAGGATCATAAAATACACCAGAAAAACCCTGGCTACAGAGATAAAAGACCTAAAACTAGTCAGGCCAAGATTAAAAAAAAAAAATGCTATAATTGAGAAGCAAAATCAAATGGATGTAATCACAATGAAGATGGAAAAAGCAGAAAAAGGAATAGGTGATATAGAAGATAAAATTATGAAAGACAATGAACCTGAAAAGAAGAGGGAAAGACAACTATTAGATCACGAGTATAGACAGGGATCTCGGCAATTTCAGAAAGCACAGTAATATCCATATCATAGAAGTCTGAGAAAAAGAGCAGAAAAAAGGGACAAAAGGTTTATTTGAACAAATTATAGCTGAGAACTTCCCTACTTGGGGAAGAAACCAGATATTCAAGTCTAAGACAGGTAGCCCCCCTCAAAATCAACAAAAATAGGTTAATACTAAGACATATTATAGAGAAACTGGCAAAATAAAAAGATCAGGAGATAATTTTTAAAGCAGGTAGGGACAAAACATCTTTAACCTACAATGGTAGACGCAAAAGATTAACAGCAGATCTTTCCACAGAAACTTGGCAGGCCAGAAAAGAGTAGCGGAATATATTCAATGTGCTAAATAGGCAAATACACAGCCAAGAAGACTAGATCCATCAAGGCTGTCATTCAGAATAGAAGGAAGGATAGAGTTTTCAAGACAAGTAAAAACTAAAGGAGTTCATTAACACTAAACCAGCTCTGAAAGAAATATTAAAGGGGACTTTTTGAGCAGGAAAGAGATGCCAAAAGCAACAAAGACTAGAAAGGAACACAAATATTTTACATGAACAGTGACTTTAGAGGGCATTGGCACTAAATTTGTATCTATCAGTAACTACTCTGAAAGTAAATGGACTAAATCCTCCAATCAAAAGACATAGGGTATCAAAATGAGAAAACAAACCAGCAATAACAATACAGGACCTATCAATATGTTGTTTATAAAAGACTCATTTTAGATCCAAAGACATCTCCAGTTGAGAGTGAAGGGGTGGAGAACCATCTCTCATGCTAATGGACATCAAAAGAAAGCCAGAGTGGCCATACTTGTATCAGAAAAACTATATTTTAAAACAAAGACTACTATAAAAGATGGAGAAGGACATTATATCATAATAAAGGGGTCTATCCAACAAGAAAATCTAATAATTGTAATATTTATGCCCCCAACTTGGGAGAGGCCAAATATATAAATCGATTAATAACAAACTTAAAGAAACTCATTGATGATAATACAGTAATAGTAGGGGACTTTAACACCTCCACTCACAGCAATGGACTTATCATCTAAGTGGAAAATCAACAAGGAAGCAATGGATTTAAATGACACATTGGATTGAATGGATTTAACAGACATATTAAGAACATTTCATCCTAGAGCAACATAATACATTCTTTTTGAGTGCACGTGGAATATTCTCCAGAATAGATCACATACTGGGTCACAAATCAGGTTTTGACGAGGATAAAAAAATGGGATCATACTACATATATTTTTCAGACCAAAATGCTATGAAACTTAAAGTCAATCACTTGGAAAAAAGTTGGAAAGAATACAAATACATGGAGGTTAAAGAACATCTGACAAAAGAATGAATAGGTAAAACAGGGAGTTAGAGAATAATTTTTTTAAAAATACATGGAAGGAAATAAAAATGAAAACATGACAGCCCAAAACCTTTTAGCGTGCAGCAAAAGCATTCCTAAGAAAGAAGTAAATAGCAACACAGGCTTTCCTCAAGAAGCAAGAAAAGTCTCAAATACACTATCTAACCTTACAGCTAAAGGTGCTGAAAAAAAGAACAGCAAATAAAGCCTAAAGCCAGCAGAAGAAAGAAAATAATTAAGGTCAGAGCAAAAATAAGTGATATAGAAATTAAAAACAGAACAAAACTGTAGAACTTATCAGTGAAACTAGGAACTGGTCCTTTGAAAGGATTAACAAAACTGATAACCCCTTACCCACTCTTATCAAAAAGAAAGGAGAATGGATCTCAAGAAATATCACAAATGAAAGAGAAGAAATCACAACCAGCACCATAGAAATATAATTATAAGAGAATATTATGAACAATTATATGCCAACAAATGGGCAATCTGGAAGAAATGGATACATTTCTAGAAACACAAACAACCAAAACTGAAAGAGGAAGACATAGAAAATTTGAACAGACCCATAACCAGTAAAGAAATTGAATCAATAATCAAAAATCTCCCAACAAACAAGAGTCAAGGGCTGGATGGCTTCCCAGGGGAATTATACCAAACTTTTAAAGAATAATTAATACCTATTCTTCTGAAGCTGTTCCAAATAAATATAATTGGAAGGAAAATTTCCAAACTCATTCTATAATGCCAACATTACTCGATCCCAAAACCAAAGACCCCACTGAAAAGGAGAATTATAGTCCAATTTCCCTGATGAACATGGATGCAAATTTTTCAAAAGAATACTAGCTAATTAAATCCAACTATACATTAAAATGACTATTCCACAATCAAGTACTATTTATTCCTGAGCTGCGTAAGTAGTTCAATACCTCCAAATCAATCTATGTAATACACCACATTAATAAAAGAAAGGACTAAAACCATAAGATCCTCTCAATAAATACAGAAAAAGCAACTGGCAAAATACAGCATCTTTTTTTGATAAAAGCCCTCAAGAAAGTAGGGATAGAAGGAATATACCTCGAAATATACCATTAAAAACATCATATATGAAAAACCCACAGCTAATATCATCCTCAATGGGGAAAATCTGAGAGCTTTTTGCCTGAGGTCAGGAAAATGACAGGGATGTCCACTCTCACCACTAACGTTCAACATAGTACTGGAAGTCCTCGCCTTAGCAATCAGACAACAAAAGGAAATAAAAGGCAGCCAAATATATAAGGAAGAAGTCAAACTTTCACTCTTTGTAGATGACATGATACTCTAAGTAGAAAACCCAAAGACGTCACCAAAAAATTGCTAGAGCTGATACATGAATTCAGCAACACCACATGATATAAAATCAACATACAGAAATCTGTTGCATTTCTATATACCAATAATGAAACAGAAGAGAAATTAAGGAATTGATCCCATTTACAATTACATCAAAAACCCATAAGATACCTAGGAATAAACCTAACCAGAGATGTACAAGATCTGTACACTGAACACTATAGAACACTTATAAAAGAAATTGAAGATACAAAGAAATGGAAAAACATTACATGCTCATGATTGAAGAACAATTTCTCTTTCAAAAGATTTACTTATTTTAGAGATAGAGGGGGGAGAAAGAGAGAGAGAACATAAGCAGGAAGGGCAGAGGAAGAGGGAGAGAATCTCAAGCAGACTCCACACTGAGCACAATGCCCAATGCGGATTGCCATGAACCTGAGATCACTTCCTGAGTTGAAACCAAGAGTCAGCCACCCAACAAACAAAGCCAGCCAGGCACCCCTGAAGAACAAATATTTTAAAAATATCTATACTACCGAAAGCAATCTACACATTCAGTGCAATCCCAATCAAAATAACACCAGAGTTTTTCACAGAACTAGAACAAACAGTCCTAAAATTGGTATCAAAACACAAAAGACCCCAAATAGCCAAAGTAATGTTGAAAAAAGCAAAGCAAAGTGGGAGACATCACAATCCTAGGCTTCAAGTTCTATTACAAATAGACAAACAGGTTAATGGAACAGAAAAAAAGAACCCAGAAATAGACCCACAGGTCTATGGTCAACTAATCTTGACAAAGCATGAGATAATATCCAATGGAAAAAAGATAATACCTCCAAAGATGGTGTTGGGAAAACTGGACAACATGCAGAAGAATGAAACCGGACCACTTTTTCACGATACACAAAAATAAATTCAAAATGGATGAAAGATCTAAATGTAAGACATGAAACCATCAGAATTCTAGGGAATAACACAGGCAACAACCTCTTTGACCTTGGCCACAGCAACTTCTTAATAAACACCTCTCCAGAGACAAGGGAAACAAAAGCAAAAATGAACTAGAAGACTTCAACAAGATAAAAAGCTTCTGCATAGTGTAGGAAACAATCAACAAAATTAAAAGGCAACTGACAGAATGGGAGAAGATGTTCGCAAATGACATATCAGATAAAGGGTTAGTATCCAGGATCTATAAAGAACTCATCAAAATCAGCACCGAAAAAAATATGTAATCCAGTTAAGAAATGTGCCCAAAACATGAACAGACATCTCTCCAAAGAAGACATACGAATGGCTAACAGACACATGAAAAAATTCTCAACACATAACTCAGCATCAGGGAAATACAAATCAAACCACAATGAGATCCCACCTCATACCTGTTAGAATGGTTAAAATTAACAAATCAAGAAACATAATATTGGTGAGGATGTAGAGAAAGGCAAACACTTCTGCACTGTGAGTGGGAATGCAAACTGATATGGCTGCTCTGGAAAATAGTATGGAAGTTTCTCAGAAACTTAGAAAAACAACGACCCTACAACCCAGCAATTGCACACAGGTATTTACCCAAAGGATACAAAAATGCTATTTGAAAGGACACACGCACCCTGATGTTTACTATCGAAATTATGGAAAGAGCCCAAATGTCCATCAATTGATGAATGGATAAAGAAAATATGGTACATATATGCAATGGAATATTACTCCGTCATAAAAAGAATTGAATCTGGACATTTACAAGGACATGGACAGAGCTAGAGAGTATTATGTTAACTGAAATAAGTCAGTCAGAGAAAGACAAATATGTGATTTCACTCATACATGGAATTTAAGAAACAAAACAGATGAACACGGGGAAGGAAAGAACAAATAAAATAAGATAAAAACAGAAGGAGCCATAACAAAACAAGCTGAGTGTTGCAGGAGGGGAGGTAGATGGGAGGATGGGTTAAATTGGTGAGGGGCATTAAGGAGGGCACTTATTAAGATGACTAGGTATTATAATATATAAGTGGTGAACCACTAAAGTCTACTCCTGAAATTAATACTACATTATATGTTAAATAACTTGCATTTAAAAAATAATAATATAAAGATAAATGAAAAAATATCATATTCTTAGACAAATATATTAACATATCCCTATTGAAATTTGATAAAATAATCAGCCAAAATTTTAAAGACATAAAATAGGTCAGCAAAATTATTAACAAAATTAACTATACACACTATACGGCAAAGAAGAAATGTAAATGCACACATATTCAAGTGTATATTGCAAAACAATCAAAAGTGACTGTATACTAGACCTTAAACTGAGTATGAACACATTATAAGAATTAAAGTCGTACATAATTAGTGGAGCCCAGTTGTTTAAGCATCCAACTCAATTTTGGCTTAGGTCATGATCTCAGGGTCAAAAGACTGAGCCCTGTGTTGGGTTCCATGTTGAGTGTGGAGCCTGCTGGGGATTCACTCTCTCTGTCTCCTTCTGCCCCTTACCACTTGTGCATGTTCTCTCAAATAAATAAATAAATAAATAAATAAATAAATAAATAAATATCATGAATAGTTTAATATTCTTATGCAAAGAAGTAAATTTAAATATCAATAAAAATGTACCATAAGAAGTCTCCAAATAGTGAACATAAAGAAATATAACTAAAAAAATCCATGGAACCCACAAGAAATCACAATGGAACCTGGAATGTTTGCTCAATATACTAGGAAAGAAATGATGAAAATAAGAGCAAGAAACAATGAAGTGGGAAACATGCATCCATAAGAGGAAATCTACGAAGGCAAAAGTTGGATCAAAATTGTGGAAGAAAGAGAAGACACAAATTACCAGAATCAGGAATGGGAATATCATTAAGATCCTATCGAGATTTATTTTAAAAATTTATTTGAAAATATAGATAAAACAGACAAATTCTTTTCAATTCCTTGAAAAACATAAATACTGAATGGATACAAGGAGAGTAGAAAATCTAAGTCTACATATATTAGAGTGATAAAATATTTACAGAACACTTTTTCTACAAGTAAATTTCCAAGCTCGGGTAGCATTACTTTTAAATTATTCCAAAATTTAAAGAATAAATAGCATCAGCCTTACACAAAATTGTATGTAGAATAGAATATGAAGGAATACTTCTTCTTTCTATGGGTTTATTATATATAGCCTTGCTTCAAGACCGAAGACATTTCAAGAATGAAAATTCACAAGGCAATCTCTTGCATGCACATAAATGAAAATATCTTAATAAAATATTTAAAAATGAACACTACATTATTTAAACGAGATGATACAGCACATCCAAGTGGAAACTGTTCCTGAATGTTAGGTTCATTTCACATTTGAAGTTCAATCAATCAATGCAATTCTCTGCACTAAGGAATAAAGGAGATGTGATTATTTCAATACAAAAAAAATTTATAAAATCACCATCCATTTATGAAATAAACTCTCAAAAACTAGGAATAAGAGGGTACTTAATCTGATACAAAATTCTGTAAATACAGATAAAATTGTACTTTGTGGTAAATTATTAAGAACTGTTCTCAGAGATCAGGAACCAAAAAAAAATCACTATTACTATATCTGTTTAATGAAAAATATATTAGGAATTTGCTATGGTCTAAACATTTGTGTTTCTCCAAAATTCATGTTGAAATTCTAACACCTAAATGTGATGGTGCTTTTGGGAGTTTATTGGGTCATAAGGAGGGAGCTCTTAGGCATGGAATTAATGTCCTTTTAAAAAGATATTCCACAAAACTTCCTAGTTCTTTCCCCAATGGGAAGATTCAATGAGAAGTGTACAACCTGGAAGAGGGTCCTCCCCCGACCAAGTCGGCCCCCTGACCTCAAACTTTCAGCTTCCATCAGTGTGAGAAATAAATCTGTGTTGTTTATAAGCCACCCAGTCTGTGGCATTGTTATACCACATATATATATGAAAGAGAGAAATTTGTTTATATGAAAACTTTTTTTAAAAAATCATACAACATATATTAATATTAATATACAGATTTAGGAACAGCAATGCATATGCGATTATATATTGCATTTCCATATGCTAGGAGAAAAAGCTATTAGAAAATAAAACGTAAAAATTAAAGGTAACATTTACAATAGTATCTAAATAACATCAAATGCCACTTGATGGGATAAGCACTGGGTGTTATACTCTATGTAGGCAAATTGAATTTAAATTAAAAAAATAACATCAAATACAAAGGGAAAATGTAAGATGAAGTATGCAAGACCTTCACATAGTCAATGAGAAGAGGGAGAGAGACAAGAAGAGAGATGAATCAGTCAAATGCATCAATACATAATAAAATTAAATAATCTATTATTAAAAATACTTTTCAAAAGGTAGTTTGCTTTATCTTTTTTTTCTGGTTTTGTTTTGTGCTGTTTACTTGTTTTACATTTTATATGTGAATGAAGTGGAAACTGACAATGATCTTCTGAAGAAATAACACAACTGAGTAACTTAAACTAGCAGGTATCAACACTGTATAAAGCCATACTAATTAAGACAGTGGTATAATATTGATAAAAAGTTAGGCAAGTAAAAAAAAAGAATAGAATGTAAACCTAAAACTGCTCTTGAAAATATATCTTTTTAAAACAGTGGAACAGCACAGAGAGGTCAGAAGCAGATCAACACATGTAAAGTGGCATGATTTATGATGAACGGAACACTTGGGGTACAGGAAAAATGCCTGCCTTTTCAATAAATAGTAAACATGCACTTGTATATCCATAGTGGAAAAGTGAATTTATACTCCTATCACACACCATAAAGAAAATCAATCCCAGATGGTGATAAATCTAAATGTGAAACTTGGAATACATATTCTAAAATGCAACATATAGTATATTAATTTACCACTTGGGGTAGGGAAAAAGCATTAATATAAGTAGTGCTATCCATAAAAAAGAAAGTTTGATAAAATGAGCTACATTAAAAATAAAATTTTCATTTTGTATCAAACACCTTTAAAGAATAAAAATAAATAAATAAATAAATAAATAAATAAATAAATAAATAAATAAAAATAAGAAAAAATACTTATAAAACACATATTTGGCAAAGAACTCATATCTAGAATACATAGAGAGAATATATATAATACTCTAACAAAAAAATAATAGATACAGCCCAACTGTTAAAAGACAAAGAAAAAATAAGGAGGAAGAGAGGAAGTAAATGAAGGGGGGAGAGGATTCAAAATCTTTGAATAGGTATTTTATAAACGTTGGTAAATATGTGAATAATTTCTTAATACCATTGATCAACAGAGAAATTTAAATAAAAACCACAATTAATTGCACTGCTAAGCCATTTGCATGACTAAATTTAGTATAACTTTTTTTAGGCAGGGAGGGACAGAGGGGACAAGAGAAAGAGAATCTCAAACAGACTCCTTTCTGACCACAGAGTCCAACATGGGGCTCGATCTCACCACCTTGAAATCATAATCTGAGCTAAAATCAAGAGTCAGATGCTTAATTGACTGAGCCACCCAGGCACTCTAAACTTAATATAATTCTAAGTATAAAAAGAGATAGAGCAAATCTGAACTTTCATACTGGGACACTACTTCGCAAATTTGTTTAAGATTATCTGTTAAAACCAAACATATCATGATGTCTAGCAACCTGTCTCCTACAAAGATAAGAGAAATGCCTAAATAGGTACCATAAATATATATACATACATACACATATTAAATATATGATATATATATATCATATATATATGTTTATAGCAACAGTACTCATAGCAGCCCAAACTGGAAACAGCATAAATGTCTATGAAAATAGACAAATGAATGGTGATGTATTCATACAATTAATTAATATGTATCTACAGGTTTTAACAGTTTCCTGTATGTTTTGGATAACTGTCCTCTATCAAAAATGTCTTTTACAAATATTTTAGCCCAGTCTGTGGTATGCCATCTAATTTTGACAGTGTCATTTCCATAACATTTTTTTTATTTTAATAAAATCCAACTTATCAATAATTTCTTTTGTGCCTTTGGTGTTATATCGAAAAACTCATTGCCAAAGCCAGGGCCACCTGGATTTTCTCCTATAGTATCTTCTAGGAGTTTGATATTTTGTATTTATATTTTATTCTATGATGATTTTGAGAATTTTCTTTTTTGGCCTGGGTTTTCGAAAGAATGGAACTTAAACTTAAAACCCCAAATGTTCTGCAGAGATAGTGGGGATAAGGAGAAAATAATTTCTTTCATTTATTGAAGATCCAAATGAAGTCTGGTAACCTGCTGAATCACACGGGACGTAGAGTATCTCAGAATATATCATCTGGAAAGGGGCCTGGCAAATTGGTCTTCTTTGACAGTGATGCATTTAATGGGTCATTAACAGGTATTATAGAAGGTAGATGAAAATGGATCTCTTTGTTGAATAAGTTCTGAAAAACTTTGCTTTACATGCAACATATGCCTTTACCATCACAATCTTTATGGCCTTTAATGTGTTAGTGATTCCTGTGATTTTCCAAATAGGCAATACATTTAGAAGTTTCCCTAGCTCATTTTACTGAATATATATATATATTTTTGAAAACTGGAGTTTTGAGCGGAAAACATATATTTCATAGATAAGAAAATAATCTCATGACATGAAGTTCAACATTATGCTGAAGGTCATTCAGTTAGTTGTTGGAACATTCAGGATTGGCAAAAATTGTCTAATCACAATCCTGTATTAATTTCACTTCCATCTACTTCTCCCTGAAGGAAGTGAGAATTCATTCATGAAATAACTATGGATCGCCTTTATGGTTTTGTGGACATGGGGAATCTCATTACAATGCCTATGCCTTAAAATTGAACTCTAGTGCCCTAAAAGAAATAATTTTTTATCATGATATAAGAGAATATGTTATGACTGAATAACTATTCCAAAGTTTTAGGAATTTATGTCTTCTTTCAAAGATTTTTATTTATTTATTCATGAGAGACACACAGAGAGAGGCAGAGACATAGAGGGAGAAGCAGGCTCCCCATGGGGAGCCCGATGCGGGACTCGATCCCAGGACCACAGGACCATGACCTGAGCCAAAGGCAGATGCTCAACCACTGGGCCACCCAGGTGCCCCCAGGAGTTTATGGCTTAGCGTATACACTGTCAGCTCTATTCGGTCCCTTATAATTAGTGTGGCACCATGATTAACTGAGTGCTGCTTATGTCATTTGGGGGCATTCATGATTTGCTCTAGTGACCTCATTTATGGGAACTATATTTAGGCATCTGTTTGTGCAGTGACTTTGTGAAGATGCCATTTTTGTGATTGGTGATTATGCAGTCAAAAAAAATTGTGCCTTGATCATGAGTTTATATTCTCCTATAAAAACATCATTAGTTAAATTCTTCTGCAATCCACTTCAGTCTTTGCAGAGTTGGATAAACGCATAGTTTGGGCACATGTATTCCTCAGAGTGTCAAAAAAAGGCTTGAGATGACAGCCCTCAGTGAGAATTCTGAGCAAAGATTAACATTATGAAAGAGCTTGTCCATCTGTTAAAGAGAAGCTAAATCTGATTCAGCTTGAGCGCAACACATGCATTTCCAGAGCAAAGCTCTCTTCCAGCAAATCTGACAGTCCAGGTAATGCAGCATTTATTATTAGTGTCACACTATGAACAGAAAGCTAATCTTAATTTTTTTAAGTGTCTTTTACAGATTTACGATTTGACTTTAGTAATATGGCTGCGCCTGATAATAGGTTGAGGCATATCAAGAGTAACAGTGGATGATATATTTGTAGAGGTCATTTGTACAATGCGTATCTACCAAGATTTCCCAGGCCTATTACAAAGCATATTAAAATAAATTTCAAAATACATAAAGTTTTCTTAACAAAATCTTACATTCATTAGTTAATTTTGAAAAGGTTTACAAAAATCCTTGTATAAACAAATTTTGATCACTCTTAGCATAAAACAAACAAAAAAAATTCAGAATATCCCACTGGGTATGCTCACATGAGGAAAGAATATTTTCATTAAAAATTATGATCTCATCCTGACTATAATGTGAAGAAAAGACCAAGAGTTCACAGAAGCATGCAGATAACTGGTAAGAATCTTAGGTCTTTCACCTACTAAGTCATGTGACCAAGGGCAAGATAAAAAACTTATCTGATCTCAGCTTCCTTATCTGGTAAATGGACACAGTGAAAATAACTGTGTCATGTGTATTAAAAAGTGAATAACAACATAATTAGAATGCTAATTAGGATAAAATAGATATACAAGAAATAATTGCATCTTTTCCTTTTTCATGTAAAAAGTTTTCATTTACAGAATACATAACACCTAGAGAAAGGAAGAAAGGACATTTGCTCTTGTCTCACTAATTTACTGACACAAGGCTATATTGTGTAATAAAAAAATATTGTGAATCATTCAAATAATGAAGATTGGACAAGATCCAATTTATATTACACAATCCAATAGTTACAACACTTGGGTTTCCTTAAATATGTCTCCTAAATGACACCCGGGAGATATGGAGAATACTTGGTTTAAAATAAAATTTAAATTATATTTGGCAGTTTACAATACTACTAAGTCCCTTTTCTTTTGGAAAGGATGTAGTAATGAAAATCTCTCCTTTTCCACGAGTTTGGTAGGACTACCATCACAAAATACTACACACTAGGTATCTTAAAGAATCAACTTTATCTTCTCACAGTTCTGGGGACTGGAAATTCAATATCAAAGTGTCAGCAGGTTTAATCACTGCTGAGGGCCCTCTCCTTGACTTGGAGATTGTCCCTGTCTTAGAGATGTGTTCCTGACACAACTGTCCCTTAGGTTGTGTCCTAGTCTCCTCTTCTCATAAGAATATCAGTCATTTTGGATTAGGGCCCACCTTAAGACCTCATTTTACCTTAACTGCCTTATAAAGGTCCTATATCCAAATGCAGTCACATTCTAAGGTACTGAGGGTTATAACTTTAACACATAAATGGGGAGGAGGGCAAGGGCACAATTCGGCCCATAACACTTTCCCATCATTATCCGTAGAAGACAGGACAAAATAAATGGAATAATTAATTATTTTCAGATGTTGGATTTCAGGCAGCACAGGAATATATTTCTGAGAGAAACAAATATGGTGAACGGCATTTCTTAGACCACTGAACATGACTCAACAATAAAAGGAAACCAACTACTACTAAGAGGTGGGGAAAGAAATTGTGCTAGAAAAACAGAAAAGGGACTTTTCGGTATGGACAGTAACTGATACAGTAGCCTTGGTTCAGAGAAAAGTCATGGAATATTCCTTAAGACAAATTATTTCGGTTTTCTGTGTCTGCAATTCTTGAGGGTGGGTGATAGTCAAGAAAATGAATACAAAGTAAGGGAGGTTTTGCAGGTACCCTGGTGAGATCCAGTGCAGGTCTTCACTTTGTGGTGGTAATAGGAAATAGTGTAATGAACGGATTTTAATATATAAAGAGTTTAAAATACACTTATCTACATTGATGTAGATATAGAAGATAGATAGAAGTATGATATGAATGTATATGAGTATAGATACAGGTAGGGATAGAAATATAGATATAAAGTTGATAAGCCTTCCTTATGATTTGAATGCAGGTCATTAAAGATGTGGAATCAAATATGCTAGAAAATTTCTGTCTTGAGGATTTGAGGGGTATGGATCAATTTAAAAATTGTGGAATACTGAGGGAGAGTGTAGGACAATTAAAAACCTTGTTGTCTTAGGGTTACAACAATACTAACCAAAAAAAAAAAAAAAAAAAAAGAATGAAATGCCAAAGCCCAAAGCTATTTCTGAGCAGAATTAGGAAAAAAGCTTCATCTATTGCAAGGGTCCCAGAAGTGATAATTCTATCAATTCTTGATAGAGATTACCACGGATGCATACACAATTTGGGTCCCACTTCTGAGATAGCAATTGATCAATCAAATTAATGATACAAAGGAGCAGAATAAAGTTTGAGTCTACATGTTTATGAGTGTCAGGTGGGCCTGAAATATAATCAAAACAAATCCATCCAGGATCTGGACTTCTGAAAATACCGTCACAATCAGAATCGATTTTTCTACTAATCTGTATAAAAATAAGCAAACAAGTAAGCCTATTTAAAGTCAGGTGAAAAAGAAAATAAAGCCAGGTGAATACCAAGAGGAACATTTGCTCTACCATGAAAAAAAAAAAAAGTAAACTCAGACTGGTAAACTAACTCTAACTGGGGAATTCAGAGAGATCCATGCAAATTTCTGAGACCTCTGCAAAATCACTAGATGAAACTGACCAACATTAAAGATCGTTTTCCATGATTCTCAATTTTCATGTAAAGATGGAAACATTTACTCTCTGGCTACTTGATAAAAACTCTCAATTTATTCAAGAGGTAATTAAATTTGGTGGTTTTGAAATCCCTGGGATGGTCTCCAATTTGTTTAGGAAATCAGGCACATCATCCTCAAGTCCAGTTTAGGTGATATAAAGGACTGGAGAAAGTTAGTTCTTCAGAGAAGACAACAGAAAACACCAAGAACCACGGGCCATGGATTCTACATCTAGCTCCTCTACTCACCTAACAAGTACAAGTTGTTTAATACTTCTATCTCTCAATTTCCTTATTTATGAAATGGAAATAAAGTTCACATGGAGAACTATAAAGATTATATTGTTTTGGGAATTTAAACAATAAATAATATTATTTTCTCTAATATCAATTTATTTAACAAACACTTACAGGGTTCTTACTGTAAGTAAGAACTTACTCAAATATCCATGAGGATATTTGAAGAGAAAAAAAATAGACCATAATCAGAAATTAATTAACAAAAATATAGTGGAAAAATATAAAGGTGAGTGAAATAAAAATTTATAAAAGCGAAAGGGATTTGTAAAAAGAAAAAAAAAGATGTATATTTTAGAACTGGAATGAGCACAAATGAGTGTGGGAGGGGCAGAGAGAGAGAGAATCGTAAGTAGACTTCTTACGGATCATGGAGCCTGACACAGGGCTTGATCTCACCACTCTCATGACCTGAGCAGAAACCAAGAGTAAGACGCTCGACCTACTACGCATGAAGGCTCCCCACAATGGGATAATTTTGATAAATTTTGTCATGACTATACCCTGAAAACAAACCTGGATAAAATCTAGGATCAAATCATTCAGTGGTCCAGAGGAAGAATGTAACAAGTAGAACAAAGAGCTAAAGCAATAGTTTTGAAATAGAAGCCACTTTGGTGTCTTCAGGAATAGCTAGTGCCCTAGGCTGGTGGGCAATAGATTATAGATGAGGAAAAAGAGGGTTAGATCTCTGAGCTTTTGATTTCAGTGATTTAAATGGAGATGATGGGGCTTTTGCTTTTGGTAGTAGGAAGTTATGAGAGGAGTCTTACTCATATTTTGAATGGTTTTTCTTAAGTTTGAAGAAACAAGTGGCTTGGATTACATATGTTAGAGAAACACAAGAATAAAAGTTATTTACCAGGTACTGAGTTTAGCCAAATAGTGAATTATTTAATAGGAGAGATACTTCTTAGCTGACCTCACCAAGCAATATCCAGGGTTAAATTTGATAGTATCTAAGAACTTCTAGGAAGTTAAAATATTTTTTGGACATTAGATGATGTCATGTAAACACTAAATGTACCCCACAGTGTTCCATAATTTAAAAAATAATTATACAACTAATACAATCTAATTGTAAAATAAGCAGCATAAGAAAAAAACCCAATAACCATAAACCTACCACCCAAATACAACCACTATTAAGAAATGGATGGATAGGGGCAGCCCAGGTGGCTCAGTGGTTTAGCGCCGCCTTCAGCCCAGAGCCTGATCCTGGAGACCCTGGATGGAGCCCCACGTCGGGCTCCCTGCATGGAGCCTGCTTCTCCCTCTGCCTGTGTCTCAGCCTCTCTCTCTGTGTCTCTCATGAATAAATAAATAAAATCTTAAAAAAAAAGAGAAATTGAAGGATAGATAGATAGATAGATAGATAGATAGATAGATAGATAATCTGCAGTTACAAATACCTTAACATTTTCAGGAAACTATAAATGCATGTAGACATACATATATGTATATATGTTTAAGATTAGAATAATAAAATTTATCACATCAGTTCATTCATCTATATATCCCTCTAGTCATCCATATTGATTAATAAATGTATTTAAGCTAATTAACAATATAGCAATTTTCATTTTTGAAGATAGGACTTTTGAAGTATCCAGATGACCTGACTTTATGACTGTCTTCTTCCCTCTTCATTTCCATCTATAGAAACAACAAAAGTGCTTTGCAGGACAGGATGACCTTAATGAGGACACAGAGTAACTGATATATAGAAACCATTCTGACTCTACAAAAGATTAGAAAAAAAATTATCATCGCTATTTTTTTGTTCTTGCTACCATTGACTTGAGAAATTTGTTGTAACATGAAAATTTAAAAAACCCTGCAGACTTTGAGGGAGGAATTTCATCAAATGCTAATGTTCAGGTAATAGCACATACAAATAGAATACATGCATCTGTGAAATATTAAATATCAGTGCAACGTATAGTTATTCCAAAGTCATTCATTTTATATAAGATGTTAGGTCTTGATCCTCCTTCCAATTTGACTTTGCTACTCTGCTCCTGATAGAATTTTTTTCAAGTAATGGCTATGCATATGGATATAACAGCAGGTAGATTTTAGCTTCACACTACGTATTACCCAAGTCAGGCTCCAATGAGTTAAAAAGAAAACAGTATAAAATCTGATATTTTAGTATTTTAGTTAAGTATCCATTTTTGGTACATTTGTATATGCGATTAACCATTACAAGGAAAGAGAGAGAAATCCTATTTTTTATAAGTTTTAATTAAGTCAGAAATAACATCACTGAGCATGAAGAATCAAAGTTGATCAAGTCAAGTCGTCTGTTGTGTGGAGAAGGACTAGACAGTTGCTGAACCGTTGTGAGGATTGTATTTAAGTGCTAGCTTTATTTTGTTGTACTTGACAACTTAGTTAAACGCAGAAAATCAAAGTTTCTTTACCACTAACCTGAGAGAAGTAATTAGTTCAAGCACATTAAGATAAAAATATTAATTGTTCAAACACTTTCAATTAATTTAGCAAACACTATATAAAACAAAGCATCAATGAATTCAAACAAAGGCAAGGCTTCCTGAAAGATGGGAGATGAGCTATGGCCTTAAGGATGAAGAGGAGGTGGCTTGATTGATAAAAAGGATGGGGGAAGAAGAAGGCTTTCTAGGTATCCACACAAGGACACAAAGAGTATAATGCATTAGAACGTACTAGTATTTTAGGACCACTCATAGAGTTCAGGTCACCAAAGAGATTACAGTCATAAGTAGAAGCCTGGCTAGGAATGGTGTCTGGCCCACAGTGGACCTTTCATCAGACGTATTCGATTAATAAGCCCATGTCGTAGGGTCATGTAATATAAAAGCCAAAATTCCATGATTAGATGAACCTTATTTATCTTGAAGTGTGATTGTTGTTGGTAATACTCTTGGCCCTGATATCAGAGCGCTGATATTTAGAAATTAATGAGACAGGATCCTGATACTGTTTTATCTGTTAATATTCTTTGGGTTTTTGAAAAGGTGTCTTAAGGCCTAGAGTTCTAAGTGATAAGCAACTGTGCCTTTACATCACTTCTTCTGGTCAGATGTGTATTTCCTACTCTCTGTGAATCTAAATTACTCTTTCTTGGAGGTAAAACAATTATTTCCAAGTTAAATCTCTTGAGCAATATTTTATTCAATTTTCTTATCTTTATCAAGATTTCTTTTTCTCTCTCATTTTCTCTGTTTTAACACTAACAGAAGCTAGAGTTAAAGGGAGAAATAGATTCCCTCAATAATACTCCCATATAAAGGTCACTTATTTACAGAGACATATTTCAGATACTGTATTAATACTTTCAAACCAATTTGTTGTTGTTGTTGTTGTTGTTTTTCTCTCATTAAGAAAATCCCAAATATGGGGCACCTGGCTGGCTCATCTGTGTTTGGCTTGGTTGTGATCTTAGGGTCTTGGGATTTAGCCCCATGTCTGACTCCCAGCCAGTGGGGAATCTGCTTCTACTCCCTCTGCCTGCCACTGTGCCTATTTGTGCTCACGTTCTCTCTTTCTGTCAAATGAATAAATAAAAATCTTTTTTTTTAAAGAGAAAAATCCCAAATGTAATGAGAACAGTAAAATAAATATCCTAATGCTTGAATAATGATTTTAGGGGTTCTTATTCTCTAAACTGTTTCTTCTAATACATGATGATGAAATTTTACTGTAATGAAATGAAACACACCATCCATAAACCAATATTGTTCAGTTTAAAAGACTCTACAAAGGGTCTAAAAAGAGCTGAATGTTGGATATTCCCCCATTTTTAATGACTCCAAACCAGTCCAAATGCATTGCATAAATAGAGTACTTTTGCCTGTGTTTGTAAATTTGTAAATACAAAGATTTAGCATATCGCCAATTGCTGTGTCTCCACTCACTCATTTTTCATTAATGTATTCCATGCTTCAGGGGCGACAGAGGATAGAGAAGGAGAGCTGGACTTTGACCAAACTGAAGGATTTTTCATTACATATGTAGAGCTCAAACTCTTTGTTCTCCTGTGTAGTTGAAGAACTGAGATGTTATAACAAGGGAATGGTCTGGTCATTTGTTGTTTCTCAATCAGCTTGCTCTTGCTAAAGGAGGGAAAGTGGATTAATGAATCTGGAGGTGGGGATGAGCAGTAAAACTGATAAAACGGATATAGATTAAGAGAACATTAGATTCGTCTGAAGGCAAAATAATGAAGTCTTAAAATTAGGTCGTGACAGAATGATTAGAAATGAGGGGCAGTATTCAAAACACTTATGTGGAAGAAATTGTAATGTGGAGCTATGGCACGAGAGAGGAGGAACGGCAAGTTTTGTGTTGCCTTCCAAGTAACAGGTGATCATATTTACAAACCTATGGAACTATACTATGTATTTATTCTACGAGACTGTGAGGAAGGAGTTAGTTGTGGGATATAATATCTCAATGCTTAATGAATAACAATTTGACAATCTTAAATTCTTAGGCTATGGAAGAAAGATGACCACGTAAGAATGAAACTAAGGTTAGAATATATGGTGTGGGAAGGGGGTCAGGGCAATGTCATCAACAATCTTGATGACCTTTCTTCTTTAAACTGCAAAAATAAAAACAAATAACAAACCATAAAAAAAAAACTTTATGGCAGTTGGTGGTTTTATAAATTCAAACGTAGTTGAATGTGGTTTGAATTTTAAGGAGAGTGTCACCCAGTTTGGTGGTATCGATTCTTCAGGAAACACAAACTGAGGATTTTGATGCGAATTTGCAGGAACTGAAAACTTCTGAGATAGGAAGGAGAAACCAGAGGACAGTAAAAATAGGAATAGACCAAGATTCTGTACATTTCTTTAATAGATTTTATTTATTTATTTGACAGAGACAGAGATAGCAAGAGCGAGCATGAGGAGAGGTAGAAATAGGCCCCCTGCTGAGCAAGGAGCCTGATGCAGGGCTTCATCCAAGGACCCAGGGATCATGACCCGAGCTGAAGGCAGACACTTAACCTACTGAGCTACCCAGGCAGCCTGATTCTGTACATTTCTAATGTGAGCTTCATTCCATACTGTAGACTTATGTTGGCTGTCTCAAATTCTGAAAGAATCAGAATCTACCCGGTGCTAAGTAGTGTGTGTGTGTGTGTGTGTGTGTGTGCGTACTCACCACTCTTTTCCATATTCCCATTGTGCTCAATAACAGAAATAGCAGGCCAGCTAACAAAGTCAGAGAGTGTTGTATTCTAACTCACTTCAGAGTGCTATATATATCAGGAAAGCAGCACCATGATAGGACATTTTCTGATAAATAGTAAGCACTCACATGACTTAGTTCAGTAGTGGTTGTTGCCACAGTCCAAATTCTTTGCCTCCATGATAGATAATGATGAAATGGAAATTGACCATAGAGGTGTCTTGTATTTCTATCCTATTTAACCACCTTGACTATTGAAATCAACTATGGACTCAAGGCTGAGGCAATGGTAACACAGAAAATACATCAAGAAGCTGAAAATAAATCTCATGGTAAAAACCAAGATCAGGTCCTGAGTATGTGATCCATCATAGTCTAATATTGACAAAATGGACTGAATTCAAGTTTTATTTACTAGTTTTGAGTACAAAGGTTATACGAAGCTATATGGAACTGTCATCAGAGTCGGCATCATGGATGGGTATGTCAGATAATAGGAATTTAATAAGCAAGTGTTTGGAGATCCAAAGAAGAGCGAATTTGATCATTGGATATCTAATTTTGTAAATGATCTCCTTTGTCTTTAATAAACTACTTATTCTCTTATAATTCAGAAGGAAAGTCAAGTAGTTTGAAAAGTATACTGCATTTTTAATTTAAAAAAGGCAGGGGAGGGGTTTATACCCTGTTTGACTCACCATATGGGAGTTGAGTAAATTTACTTAAATTATCTGAGTTTTGGTTTCTTCTTTTGTAAGCTAAGGATAATAAAACCCAGCCTGTCTCTTTCTTGGCCATTGTATTATTTTATTTTTTTAAGATTTTATTTATTTATTCACGATAGACATAGAGAGAGAGAGAGAGGCAGAGACACACGCAGAGGGAGAAGCAGGCTCCATGCAGGGAGCCTGACACGGGACTCGATCCCGGGACTTCAGGATCATGCCCTGGGCCAAAGGCAGGCATGAAACCGCTGAGCCACCCAGGGATCCCCCTTGGCCATTGTTTTAAAGACACGGAGGGAAAATACTATACAAGCATGGCATCGATGTTATTATTGAATGATTTGTCTTGTTTTATCCTCTAAATTTGAATGCGTGAGATCTTTTTGAAGGTATAGTATAGTGAGGACACTTTGGGAAAGTCCAAAATTCTACAGGCATTTCAATGTTAGTTCTTCTATACAGTGAGGCTTTTATTTTTCTTTTGCAAGTGTTAACACCAGTATTAATCATAAAATCATTTGCAGCCTTCAAGGTTTCAAGAGTCATGGGATAAAAATGAGACTATTCATAAATTAAATGTATGTTTGAGTCATTACCAAACATAAAACATTCCTCTGGTAATTAAAAAGGTACATTTATGCATATATGTGTGGGTGTACATATGTATGTATGAAGTGAGTGTGCATGTATGTGGATTTTCGCTGTACAGAGATAGCTTTTAAAATTAGTGATAATAATGAGATTGACCTATCACATAAACATCTGCCTATCCCAATCAATATTGCTCTTTTAACATGCATATAGACGGATTTAAAATCGAGTATTTGTTAAGAATATTCAAAACTATGGAATAAATATGTAGAATTACACAGATGGTATAAATCTTTTGACAGAGCTCAGTAACTTTTGTGATTAACTGGCAATTGAGTTGGCTCAGAATATGAAAATAAACATTTCTGGCTGGATTACGTATACCATAAGCAAAAGACCATTTTGAACTAAATGTATTCCAATGCCCACACCAGATAAATATTGTATGAGTATCATTCAAAGGTGCTAGTTCAGCAGGAAGCCTGGGCGGAGGAAATGACTTCCTTAGGTAAAATGATGAGCTCATTTAATCAGCTTCCAAATTCTTGACAGGGATTAATCTTCCATTAAGAAAGCAGGAAACTCCTCCAAATCAAACACATGGAGGGTTGTTCACCATTTTAGCAAAGAGGTTTCCTTTTTTATTGTGGTCATCAAATACCTTCTATATTAGCACTTTATACACTGATAGTTATTTGCAGCTGAATCAAAACTAAATTCTATTACTATGAGTAATAAATAAATATGATTTATTGAGCACAAATTATATGTTAGGCACTATGCTATGCAGCTTGCATGCCTAACCACATGCTAAAATAAACTGAGTGTTAGGTCTTATTTATATACTAATATTAGCACTGACTTGCTAAAGTTGACGATGTTAATATGTGGTAGTGCTGGGATTTGAATCCTTTTAGTTCACCCCAGAGGTGAAACTCCTAATTAGGTAGCCATTTTTCTTACTCTCTCTTTTCTTTGTGATGATAGGGCATAATGAAAGCAACTCCAGAACAGAGCTAAAAAATTTTTGGATTTGTAACCTGATTTCACTATTTTTCAATTCCATGAACTTGGTTCCCTAATGTTATAAACTCAAGTCAGCTTGTAGGATGATACTGTGGGTGTGAGAAACTCTTGTATCTATGTCAACCATGGTTTTAAATACTGTCCATCAAGTGATAACACATCTCCGTATTTATATTGTGCAAATTACTTAATTTCTGTAATAAATTTCCTCATTGGTAAAATGAGTATTAAAAACTTGTAGCTGTGATGATATATTCAGATAATGGCTATGAAAGTATCTGACATAATGCCTGGCGCCTACTAGCCACTAATAAAACATTAGATTATTCACCTCTTTCTAGGAACAATAAACAAAAGATAATCTAGAATCTATCCATGAATAGGTTAGGGAGCAAATAAACTATGGTTTCTCAACCTGGGATTAATGTAATGTGCTCACCAGTGAGTAATGGAGGGAGAATCACGGGGCCTGAAGAGATAATCATAGGGCATGTGGTCAGAGTCAAGGTGTTGCCATGGCACAGACCTTTGGCCTAGAAGTAATGGTAATTCAGTTCAAAAAGAAAGGAAAGCTATGGACAGACTTATGTAACAAGCTTTAGCATGTTTCCCAGTATTCAACTGAGAGCTCTTGGCTAAAGACTTCTTTTCCTGGGACCCAGTGAGGCTGCAAAGTATAGCAAGCCTCATCTGGGTTTAATAAATAGAAGGATTCCTGATAAATCTCAATATTAATTTTCTTGAATGGTACATGAATGATACCTACAAAGAAGTAGCTATAATGCATTGTTTCATTTGCATTTAATTAATAAAATTAATTAATAAAAGGGTTTCATCATGATCATTTAAATTCTTCTAATCCCCACACCACAAGAATAAACCCACCCCCACACACACATACTTACACACCCTCTATGTTTTGTAACTATATGGAAATTTAGGTGAAATCTATTGAATCGAATTCACTAAAGTGAGATCAGTACATCATAAAATGAATTTTCTTTTAAACCAATTAGCCCTCTTCAGTACTATGCCAAAGTTTTACAGCAGATGACACGGTTAGAAACTCAAGGCAGAGCCTTAAGAAAACAAGTGCCCTCTTACAGAGTGGGGAGATGGAGGGGAAGAGGTATTAATTTGTGACTATGTGAGCTTAATCAATGTCACATCTTCTAGTGAACCAGTAGGCATAATTCACTGATACCTCCTAGGAAGAAGTTGGAGGCATGAGAAGCCATGGGTTAGGAGATCATGACACAGGGACCAAGTTATTTACTCCTGGAGTAGGTAACTGAGCTAGAGAAACATGTTATATTTATAAGACCTTGATGATAGCATGGTATATGTTGGGCAAAGAGGGTACCATGTTACATCTGCTCAGGCCTGAGACAGCAACAATAGCCACTGCCAGGGCAGATGGGACCAGAAAAAATGGTGGCTTCCCGCTGGATGGAGAATAAACCCTCTATGTTCAGATAAATGCTCCTCCATGCCAATCTTAGATGATTAGGGCCCCGTGCTACGCTGTGTAGCACCTAAAACCCTACTTCTGTTTTCCAATTCATTTACTCAAGAATTTAGTTACTAGTCTATCCATTAATTAATTCATTACTTTGACAAGGATTAATTCATTACTTTGACCAAGTATCTACTTTGTGTGAGACACTATTTAAGCACATTCCTCTGCTTATACTCAATGGCGAATGAAATATGTGCATCATTTACCCCGATGAAATTTGTGGATTTAAAGGAACATTTTATCCGTGAGTCTCCAAAGGTTAGAGGCTATACATTTTTCATACATAAGCCACCAGTGTCAACCACATTTTCTGATATGTGGGAAATGGTCTTTATAAGATGATAGAATTTAACTAAGTGATCCCTAAGGACTGCCCAAGCTCTACTATTCTAAAATGATGAGGATAATAGTAATGATAATAATGACAACAGTGACGATGATAATTTAATGATAATAAATAACACTTTTTGTTGTTCACTAAATAGTAGGCTCTCTGCTAATTACTTCACATAAATTTGCTCGGGCAATAGAAGCATATGAGTCGGATACATTCATCTTCATGTCTTACATATAAGAAAGATGAGTCTCAGGTTCATAAAATTGGGCGGAATCTTGAAAACCGATCACCGGGCAACTAGTGTCCAAATCCAAGATGTCTGACTCTAAAACTATCATATGATACTTGCTCCTTTCTGCAGAAACATCTGCCAGTGATAAATAAATACTACAGTGGGAAGCAGCAGCGCTGGAGTAAAAACACAGTCTTAGTAAGTAAAGATCTTAAAGATAGAAAAAAATGCCTGCTAAATACAATTTGGGATTTTTCTTCCTTCCATCACACTCAATGCAGTTAAAAACACAGGCAACTTTTTATAGCCTCCCTTGCCATTTAACTTACCTCTCCATTACGTTGGCAAAAGCATCGCCATGGCAACTGGTCTCTTCCAATTGTGTTTACAGCAATGTCTCCATTTTAACTGCTGACTTTGAAAGTACTAAGTCTGGCCCAACTACATGGTAGGAGGACACAGTTGTAAATGGTAACACACACACACACACACACACACACACACACATACAAATAAATAAGCAAACAACCAAAACGACTTCGGGCAGAGCTAGAATCATTCACAGAGAAACAACAGTAGTAGTGATAGTAATAGTAATAACAGAGGCTGCTCTCTATTAAATTGATGTGCATGCGATATCTGGGGGGACCCCTATTTATTTCATTTCTCCAACTAGTCCTTTGAGATAAGGAAACTGGCCCACGAGGTGAAATAACTTTCCCAAAGTCAAACGCTTAGTAGCGGACATAGCATATACACCCCAAATATATTCAAAGCTTTATCCCAAAACTAAATTCTAGAAGAAAAAAAAATCTGTATCATTCAATTGAGATCAAGAAGCCACCTCTGGTTCCATGAAATCTGGCCACAAGGACAGGATGATCTAGTAAACACATTGATGCCAGTACTTCAGATATGGGTTAATTTTCAATAAAGACTGACAAACATCCGAAAAAACATTCTTCACGTCTAGCCTAAAATAAGTATCTTAATACATAACAGGTTATAACTGTTGTCACAGTAGATCCATAAACTCTGTTAACAGTTTTAATGCAGTTTGCATTATTTAACCACCTGACCAGCCCTATGAGGTGGGTGTTATTGTCCTCATTTTACAAATAAGTAAAGCACCCAAAGAGCCAAATAGTGTGCCCAAGGTCACACGGCTGCAGCAGCAAAGTAGTATTTCAAGTGCTTCTTACCACACCACGCATACTCACATTCTGGCTGCCTTAACAGATCCAATATTTCCAGGGGAACTTCTGTGGGAGTGTGAGAGTGTGTGTTCCCTTTATGATTCTCCTCATCCTTCCTCCTACATTAAAATAGGGTCAAGAAGGCCAGCTCTGGCCACAGCAGGCTCCTTTTAAGGAGCAGCACTAGGGTTCTCCGGAAACCATTCATCTTCCCTCCCATACTGGGAGACCATCTAGAGCCTGCCACTCTCACTGCCAGGCTGTTTAGATAAATATCTCACAGATAATCTTTTTTTTCCCTTCTCTCTTCTTTTCTACTTACACCCCCTCCATCCCTCTTCCCTCTTCAATTTCCAAGGAATTAATCTTAGATAAGGGCAAGATTTTTTTCCTTTTAGGTTAAAAAGAATTTCCACGGATTCATTTAACGTTTAAGCAGCTCTCAGAAATTCAATTTCCTTACAGCATACAGAGCACCTACAATAAGGCCCAAGTTCCAGAGTAAGATTCAGAAAGGAAAAGGAAATGGGGTGTCTTAATGTTGAGCAACATTGAGGACCTATTTAAAAACAAACTTTTGTAAACAAGAACAAAATGAGTTTTTAAATACTCAGAGCTTCCCATGTTCCCGCTACTGCACTTCCTTTATAAATGTTCTTATCTAATCCATGTAAGAGCTCTGTTAGATACATAACATCATTACCATTTTACTAATGAAATATCAAAGTCATGGTAATATGGCTAAACAAGAAGGCCATGTGGGATCTAGATCTGCATTCTTCTGACACTTTTTAATACCCTCTCTTATCTGTTCTACAGCTCAGTGAGATATAATAAAATATCAAACAGAAGGTGTAGTAAAACTCACTAAAATGCCATACGAGACATGCAGATGTATAAAACGTCACATCTGAATGCAGAGTTATGAATTCCTTTTTGTATCCCGCTCTTCATTACAGGATTGGCAGAGGTTAGGATCCTCAGGCAAGACTTCAATAAAAGTCACAGACCACATGCTTTCATCTATTTGTGGTAGCCGTGATTCTGTGTTCTGGGGAGCTAGGAGACCAGTACCTAGAGTCAAGGCAAGAAACTAAGGGGCTGGTATAGCATAAAGTTGCCAAGAACAAGTCAGAGGAACGTGGAAGGTCACTGCCAGTATTCATAGAGGATGGGAAATGAGGAAGAAGAAGAAAGCAGGTGGCAGCTCCACACATCAAAAGGTGCTACACTACACAGTTTAAGAGCCTCAACTTTGAGTTAAAAAAAAAAATCTCAGTTCAACTCTTCATTCCGCATCTTGCTCCCTATCTGGCTTTAACTAAGATATTTACCACCTATAGCTCCAGTTGCCTCATCTTCACTTTTATTGTGAGCAATCGAATGTAAATTGCAGTGACTGGTATTAATGAGATAGGCATTTAAAACATAGTGTCTGGGTTTCTTGGAATAAATCTGCAAATTTATCCCATTGCTAGTTTCTATTTCACTTAGACTTGAGCCCCACCTGCCTCTATTTGTTGAAGGTGCCAGATTCTGTGTCCTGTAGGTGCCAGCAGCCCTAGAGAATGAAAGAGACAGAGAATTGAATTCCTAGAAGGAGGAGGCAAGGGCACACATATAGCATATTGTACATGACTTACCCATTTTTATCCCAATAAATGTGCACAAAGATAAATTAGTGCAGTCGCTTGGGTAATGGGATCTTTTGCCTTGACTTTCTCCTTTTTATAGAACCGCTTTCCTGATGCTGGTCATCAGGAAAGGATAGGAGGGATCCCGTTTTTTGCAAAGCCTTTCAGGGCATGAGAGTTGTTACAGAGCTGTAAACCATGCTACAGAGCCAGTCAGAGTTCATCACAGCAGCCGCACATGGACGTTGATGAATTTGGCAATTAGACCATCCCAGCATCTCATATGTAAAAGGAGCATATTTCTGGCTCTCTTAAAGACTTCATGGGATGCTAAACATGGCACAGTCTCTCCTCTGTCCCCGCGGCAGTAAATTGCAGTGGGATTAATAGCTGAGCTTGCTGGATGGAGTTGGCTTCCTGATAGGGCAATTTTACAGGACAGCAGTAAGCTGCATTTTACAACTTTCGCATGATGGCCCCTTCTTCCCCACACATGCTCCGGAGATGGCTGATGAAGAATGCATCATGTGATGATGAAGCTCTGATGGTGTCCTTAAAGGTACCACATTGCCTAAGGGCAGAGTTCTGAGTAAGGTCCGGGCTCCCCGGGTAGAGGTGAAAATGTGGAATGGAATAATAAATAATTGAGTAAGATTTTAAAAGATTTATAAAGAGAAAATCCAATGTTTGAATTCCTTATTAGTAGGAAAGTAGATATTTTCACTGTTTCAACAAGTGTTATCAGGGCTGGAACACTGGCTCAGATGACGAATATACTGGTTATGATGTCTATTGTTTTGGCTGAAGCTATGTCAACTGCTTGTGGAAGTCCTGGTAGTCTCCTGTCGAGGCAGCTGTGACAGGCGGTGATAAATGTCTTTGATTAATAAAACATTAGGAATCAAATTAAATATTACTGAATACATGTAGTGTCTTTGGTAGACAAGATCTTTCAATATATGCCGCCTTTTCATGGGTGGAAAATAGTTACAACTTACAGCAAAAGTTAAGGTTTACTGGGCACCCGTTGCGTGATGGGCACTTGTCTAAGTGCTCACATGTATTATCTCTTAAATCCTTAAAACAATCCTATAAGATAGGTTCAGTTTCCTTTTTCCATTTTACAGATGGGAAAAGTTTGCTATTTTGCCCAGTGTTTTGTAACTGGATCCATCAAAACTTTTGAATATGGATCAAGATCCTGTTCTCTTACCCATTATAATATATTTTAAAAGTATAATAATAATAATAATAACAATAGTGATAATATCTTCAGGACTGTAGCAGGCTGACTGAAGGCCGCCCAAAGATACCAGCTCTTAATCCCTGGAACCTGTAAATGTTCAGAGATTGGAAGATTATCCTTGATTATCCAGAAGGCTCCTAAATTCAATCCCAAGTCACTTCATAAGAGAGAGAGCCAGAGAGGGACCGTACACACAGAAGAGAAGAAAACGTGAAAATGAAGATGAAGGTTGGAGGGATGGGGCCACGAGCAAAGAAGTGCCACCAGCCACAATAAACGAGAAGAGACGAGGGATGGATCTGCCCTTAGTCTCCAGAAAAAGGATGGCGCTGCCCACACTTGACATCTTGATTGCACCGTAACAAAACTGATGTTAACCTCCAGCCTCTCGAACTGTGAAAAAGCAAGTTTCTGTTGTTTTAAGTCACGAGTTTGGTGGCTATTTGGTTACAGCAGCCGCAGGAAACGAAGGCACATTGTGAGAGAGAGTTACCACAGAACTCCTCGAGCACTTCCTTTAAGTTTGGGGAAGATATTTGGGCTAGAACCATTCAGGGGGAACTCCTGCAAGTAGAGGCCATATTTGCTGACTCCTAGCCCAACCTTTTTGGGAGCATCTCCAAACTTTCAACTAGAATCTCCCCTTGATTAATTGCATCAAACCCTCTTTCCCCTCCAGGGAGCTTTTCCTGGTTTAGAGAACTTTTAATCTGCAGAGAGCTGTGCTTCTTTCTTGCTGTGCTTCAACAGAGAACTTCACACAGAGTATCTTGTTTAGATGCTCCTATGACTTTTGAAAGGAAATGGATTTGGGGCACCTGGTGGCTCAGTCAGTTAAGTGTCTGCCTTCAGCTCAGGTCATGATCTCAGGGTCCTGGGGTTGAGCCTCCCAGCAAGCTCTCCACTCAGTGGGGAGTCTGCTTCTCCCTCCCTCCCTGTGCTTGCTTGCTCTGTCTCTCACTTTCTCTCTCAAATAAATAAATTAAATCTTTATTAAAAAGGAAATGGACTTCTAATTGTCTAAAAGGTAATCCTTTTATGTTAAAAATGTGCCTAATTACCTACTTTTCATGGTTTTTGAATGAAAAGGTATATATATATATATATACAAAAAGCAAGACCCATTTAATTTTTTTTTAACTTTATTGACTTCCTTATCAAGTTATTATCATTCTTCAGAGAGATAAAACACTAACTTTTTTCGGAAGGACATTGTTTTCTGATTTAAATCACTCTTTTAATTTAAGTGCAACAGAGATCCATGGAAAGGCAGCCTATTGCACAAGGAATAAAAGAGAGTTTCTAGTGGAAAATTCTTTGAAACACAGGATATGCTGCTTACAGAATTACATTAGACAATACCTATATTCTTTGATCTTTGGTTTCTTCATCTCTAGACCAGAGACAATTGTGTTTACCTGATCTTTTCCAAGAAGGCTTTGTGGGGATGGGGGTAGGAGAGAGGAAATGATAATGGATCCACCTGTATTTTTTTTAAACTGAAGAAATCTATGTACATATGAAGGATGGTAACTGAAGTTATTAAGCCCATAGTTTTAAAGATATATCTTGTTTGTGCTAATCCCCCATGTGTCAAAACAGGAAACATGAAATTATAAAGTCATTTAAGAAGCATTTATAGATACTATGTTAGGATCCTAAAGAGAAACTTCTAGATCTTAGGGATGAATCTACATTGGATAGCATTAAAATAAAATAACCATTTTTCTCAACATCCTCTCCCCTTTCAAAAATTTAATATATTGATCTTTTACTCATTCTTCATGACCTCATTCAACTGTTGCCTCTTTGGTGACAGCTCCCACAATCCACCAAGGTAGATTGTTTTGGGGAGTTTTTGTTTGTTTGTTTGTTATTTGCTCCACATCCCACAGTGCTTATCCCATGTTCCTACAATAGCACTTGCAACTGCCCTGCAATGGGTCTGTTTTTCAAGGCAACCTTTCCTGCTAATTCTCTGACCCCCTGACTTAGCTTATTTAATTCAGCCCATAGCATCCATCTACTAATCATGCAACCAGAATGTTAAAACGTGACAAGCCATTTTCAGGATTGACATCCAGAGATATCCATAAAAGCCAAACTCTAACGTCATCTTTCCATTCATTTGCGCTGCTGAACAGCATTCAGAGATGACTCCTGACTCAATTAATTTCCTTAAATATCTCTTTACCTGATCTGCCTTGGCACTACTTTCCCCAGTTGGTCTTGTTTCTCTCCTTGACTATGGTTTGAATTCTACCCCTATGTAGATTACTAGCTTAAAAGCAAATACTCGTAGCAATCATACTTGGCTCCAGGAGCCTCAAAGGAGGATATTTAAAGGAGTCCTTCATAGAAAACTCATACATTTGCCCAATTATAAAACTAGAGAGCCTGTGTACAATCTCCTCTCCCTATATCCTTAATCCCTTTGATCAGGACCACTGATATATTTACTACATGATCACTGAGCACATGATGAGATTAAACCTTAGAACAGTAGAGTATTATCCTCTGATAATCGCATTAAAATATCTTTATTTACTCTAATGACCTCCATTAACCTCATCTCAATAAAGATACAATGAGTATCAACTGTACGCTAGACAATAGAGTTATAGTTCTTTTTGTTAAAGATTTTAATTTATTTATTTGAAAGAGAGAGAGCAAGAGAGAGCACAGTGGGGGTGGGGGGAGAGAGAAGCAGGCTCTCCACTGAGCAGTTTGCCCAATGAGGGGCTTGACTTCAGGAATTGTAGGTCATGACCTGAGCTATAGACAAATGCTTAACTGACTGAGTCACCCAGGCATGCCTAGAGCTGTAGTTCTAAACAACACATCCTGGAGATGCTTACAATATGGTCCTAGAGACAAAGGAGCAAACAGAGAGCCACAATACAGCCCACTGTGAAGGTGTTTTAACGGGAAAATCTCAGATGCTAAGGGCATAGAGGAAGACAATGTATATACAAGACAAGGAACAGTAAAAGGGTAAATTCTAAAAGGAAATGACTCATAAAGGCTGAGACTTAGCCAGGTGAAGAGAGGGAGAGCAATCCTCAGTGCTGCTCTCTTTTCTCTTTTCTCTTTTTTTACGATACTTTTCAGGCATATTGAACACCCTGCAGTGTTTTAAACTATTTCTGCATAATCTCCTCACTTTTCTCTATCTTCTTCTACCCTCTGTGTCATTTGTAAAATCTACTCTGTAATTAGTCAGGTAGCCTAAGTAATATAGCAACTCTATCTCAACATTGCTGGTTATGAAATCAAGTAGATTTTATCACTAGGCATGTAACAAAAACTATGAGTTGCGTTAGAAACTGTTTAACATGCGATCTTTGGGCATGTTCCTCCCACCATCAATTTTATTTAAAAGATACAATTGGGTGTTCATAAGAAAATTGGTAAGATTATACCATTTAGTGACTGCAGAAGCTCAGTTCCTCGAAACTTAAACCCAAGCGTCAACTAATGTGTGACATTATATTACATGTCTGCTCTTATCTAAATAAGACTGGTCTTAAGGACGTCCACAGGCCAAAAAGTCAGACTAAGTTTACAACCCCCTCTTTGAGTTGAAGAAATGCAGAAACTCTCTTGCTCACTGAGAACATGTCCTGCCTTGGCAAATGACTATCACTAAAAACAAAAGGAAAGTGATTGAATTAGCACCAAGTTAATAAGGTGAAGTAAAGATACTGAAACAGAACCTTGAATCTGGATGTACTGGTAGGCGGCATGGTGACGTTGGACCTTGAAATTGGTTGAGCCCTTTCTCATCACATAGGTCTTGGTTTCCACAAGATAGTCATTTTCCACCTCTTCCTGAGCATAACTTTTGTCCTCACTTCTGACTCTTTACTCCTACAGGCTAAACTAAAAACTATCAACTTCTCTTTTTGTCCAGACTCCAGGGCAAGGCTTCCATTCTTTTGGGCCCATCTTGACTATTTAAATGCTTAGACTAGGAAACAAAAACAAAGCAGTCACAATTACTTATTTTATGGTATCTGAAGTCTTGTGCTAAACTCAACTCATTACGTATTGTTACTATTATCTCCATATCCTTGATTAGGAAACTAAAGATCTAAACTTAAGGTATACTAACGGTTATTACCTTAGCTTGGATTCAGAATCCATTTTCTCTGATTGCAAATGTCACACTCTATACTGGAAGAAGTCATTCTCTGTGACCTTTTATATCTACATAATGGAAACCAAATCCCTACCTTGTACTATTGTTACAAGAAATAGATTAAGGGCAGCCAGGGTGGCTCAGCAGTTTAGTGCTGCCTTCAGCCCAGGGCATGATCCTGGAGACCCCAGATCCAGTCCCAGTCCCACGTCAGGCTTCCTTCATGGAGCCTGCTTCTTCCTCTGCCGTGTGTCTCTGCCTCTCTCTCTCTCTGTCTCTCTCATGAATAAATAAGTAAAATCTTAAAAAGAAGAAGAAAGAAGAAAGAAGAAGAAGAAGAAGAAGAAGAAGAAGAAGAAGAAATAGATGAACATGGTAAACAAAACACACTAATGCTCAATAAATAGCATTTAAAAATTTTTCTTTACCAGACTCCTTGCTAACAAGTAATATATTTTGTCATCTACTAGAGTGCCCACTATATGTCAAATCCTTAAGAAACATTATTGCTATAAAGAAGTAATTGATAAAATGAATAAATTAAAATAATAAATAGATGAATGGATTGAAATCTCTTGATAGTCTTTTTTCCCCCTTGAGTTCTTCTAGATGTGTAATACCTTCAGTCTTCCAGAGACCAGGCAATAGAAGATTTGAAAGGAAGGGTCTACCAGACATCCTTATGCTCCCTGGGTGAAGAATTATAATGTTTCTTAGTCTTTCAATCATTTGCCCTTTCTCATGATCTTAGTTGATGCTGGCTCCCTGGATCCTTCCAGTAATAGAATAAAAGGTAAATAGTGTCAGAGAAGCCTATTTCTACCACTATAGATGTAAATTCATTCTTAAGGTAACTTATAATAATATCTTTCCATGAATTAATCATCAGGTATATATTGAGTCACTACTCATATGCCAGGGAGCTCTTTCAAATAAAAATATGAAAAAAAAAACCCACAATTGGAATTGGAAAAAAGAAATTTCCAGCATTTTCATTATTGTAAAATTTTGTAGAAATTACAAATCTAAATGTGTATCAACAGATGGATACATTAAATCGTGGTACATTTATATCATCAATTACCATGCATCATAAGTAGAATGATTGTGATATCTATATGCTGATATGGACAGCACTACAAAGCATAGTGCTAAATGAGAAAAAAGAGTATATTATGGATATGAACACAGGAAATTTTTTTAGAAAATATAGACCTATAATATGATTCTGTGCCCATGTACAACTTCATGGTCACAAATAATGTGCAAAATACAACCCTATTAATGTAAAACAAAGGTAAACACCATAGCATCCATACATATATGAATAAAAAGGAAAGTGATGGGATGCATACTAAGCTGTTGAAGGTGCTTCCCCCTGAAGGGAATTAGGAAATTTTAAGGAATTAGGTGACCTTTTCATATCACGTGCTACATATTTATGATGTTTATGATTAAACAAACAAATAAAAGTGTTAGACCTTACTCCAAGATTTCACATTTTATAGGGATGATATGGTATGTGGGCATAAAATCACATTATAGGTCTATATTCCCTGTAGAAAAATCCCTTGTTCATATTCATAACACAGTCCTCTCATCTGCATTTTTTTGTGTGTGAAATAAAAACAGTTATGATAACAAGTAAATTAATTTGGTGCATCACCTGAATATCAAAGCAGGTCTTTAACTTGCTAATGGAAATGTCAAAAATGATCAAGTTCCTATTCTTTCATTTTACCTGTGTGAAAACCTAGGCACAGTGAAGGAATGTTACCTGACCAGATCACACAGCAAATTACTAGCAGAATCTAGGGAAATACGTGGATTGCAACCCACATTTGGATGGATTATTTGGGGGTTTCTTTTGATTCTAAAATCAAAGAGTAAATATAATTTGATGTACAACATATTAAGAGACTTGGTTATCTCAGCGGCTCCAGGATGTTTATTCCACAATACAGAAGTGATAGTTTACAATTAAAAAACACTAAGGTAGGATCATGTTTTGCTGCCACTGTTAGGCTGCTGAATACCAGTCCTCCCATTATCCTTTGATCTCAGTCTTGCAATTTGAAAGCCAGAAGAGTGATAAATGGCCATGAAATGCAGACAAAGATTCCTTTTGTTTGTCTCACAAAATAGGAAGATGGTCGAATTGATCAGTTTTCAAGGTATAATGATCTGAAATAAATACCAGGTCCTTTGATGTGGCTTAGGGTGCCAGCATTGCGGAAAAGGATCATTCTCCTGACTTTCACATAATTGAATGACTATGTTGGTTTGTGAATGGGCTTCCTTAATTGCGCACTGGTAATTTGGCATCCTGACATAAGTGTACGGGAACTGTGATCCCTCACCCTGCACAAGGGAGAGAAGATTGAACTGAGAGGGATGAATGAGGAGAGAGGCTTCCAAATTAGAAATAATTGGAGCAGAGAGCAGGTGACAGGAAAAGGTACAGGAATTACTCCACCTTCCCTCAAAGAAATGACACTGAGTCATCTGTGCGAGGCCGTAGCCTCGATCTCTGACAGGTGTGTATTTGTTTTTAGAAACCATCAAGCAAAGACTATAGCCTCTGGGATGTTTCCATTCAGAAGAAGGATGTACTCTAAAGGCTTAGCCATCTCGGTCTTGAGGAAGCCTTAACATGAAAACACAAAGCCCCATGAGCTAATAGGTGAAAGGCATCCAAAAAGGTCAGGAAATATGAGCGATGTTAAAGATCAATAATTTGGAAGAGTATAGATGTTAGAGCCAGCAAAAATTGTTTGGGGAATGTGCCATTTTTATGTACCTACTGTGCAACACTGGACAAATTAATTTACTTTCCATAATCCATTTTCTTCCTCCTTTTCAAAAAGATGACAATGGGATCACAATGGTCCTTTTGTGATGATTGAAAGAGTTTACGAAGGTGGGTACATTCCAGGAAAAAGGTCGAAGTGGTCATTGGGCCCTCCTCTTCCTTCCTCTCTTTTAGATTAGAATAAGATAAAGTTTATGGTGTCAAAATTTTACCAAGTTTGAAAGGCCAATTGGTAGTCCCCACTTATTTATAAACACTTTTCTGGGGAATCTCTCCTTCTTCAACACACACACCCTAAGCATCATTTGTGACATAATATTTCTTGTAATTGGATATATAGAACCTCCATGACCATGATCATTTCAGTCTATTATAGTTTTTACAAACAGTCTCAGACCCTACTGTCTAGTTTCATAATCTTCTCACTAGTATTTGAACATTTTCAAAGTTAGCTATCTTATCATTAATTCACGTATACAGAGATTAAATTTTTCCAACCATCGCCAAAATTTTTTCCGGGATTATCATTAATTTATTTATACCTGTGTTCTTTGATTCATGAACTCCAAATGATTTTCCAAGTACTTCCTATGAGCCAAGGACTGGCCAAGGCACAGAACCAGGGATGTCTCCTACCTTCATCAAGATTACTATCCAGAGGAAAATATAAATAAATACAAAAATGACCATGAAAGGAAAAAATATCTTAACATCTCTGTAATGAAGTCATAAAATGCCAGGAGGACACTTGATGGGGAGAACTCTAGTGGTGTGCAGGGGTTACGCCCTTGAGTAAAGATGTGTATGTGATGGTGACGGTGAGGATCACGATGCTACCCCAGGGAGAAGGCTAAGCTTGTGCAAAGGTTCTTTAACTAGAGGTGAAATGGCAGAGTCACATGAAAGGCGGATCGGCATGCTGGAGAACAAATGGCTAAAGGGGTTATGGTAGGGGAGTAGGTTGGAGGCATGAAACATATTAATCTCTCCAAGACTCAAGACTCAACCTCAGGTGACTTTGGCAGGGAGACCATTCATCCCCCCATCCCTTAAGCTCTGTAACCACGAATAACGTGCCTATGATAACTATCGTTTTGCTGACTCAGATAAAATTCTGCATTGCTTTTAGTTAAAATTGCAAATTCTACCCAAGAACACGGGCCCTTTCACACTCTTGCCTGTATCTTCCGGCAGAAAAAAAAAAAAAACTAAATAAATGTGTATTAGATGAAAGTATCAATTATGGCTAACTAATGTCCTTCCCTTCTTCCTTGATAGGTAACCACTGCCAGTGGTTCTCAAACCACAGGGTTCTTCACATTATGCCTTTAAAGTGCCTTAATATTCAGACATGTAAGGCTTTTATTCTCAAATTAGGTATAAAAAGTCGAGGTTAGGCCTGACAGTATGAATGTTTAACAAGGAGATTCTCTGTTGGCAAACTACAATTTGAGAACTAGCGTACTGTGTGAATTAATACTCTTTCAATTTCTGAATGAGAATTTGTTGATTGAGTTATTTTATTCTAATAATAAGCCAATAGTTTTATCATTACCCCTGACTTGCCCAGTTCCTGGCTCATAGGAAGTACTTGAGAAATCATTTTAAACCAAAGGTTAAACATTATTTTTATCTGCTCGTGACATAAGAAAAAGACTCTTAAAATTGCACGTGTCCCATAGGGATCCTGGACGCCGTCCCCTGGAGTGGTAGATATGGCCCATGTTGGGGATATAGACTCTAAAGGAGGCTGGATCACACACCCGTGAGACATGAGTTTTCTTTCATTACCTGAGCTTTCACCTGGTGGAGACAAGGGGAGTTGGCCAACAAGTACCTGGACCTCTGCGAGGACATACTGACTGGCTAGTATGCTGTGCTTCCTGGCCTAAATCCTTCTGAATAGCCGGCAATAGATGGGCCTTGTGATCGCCTTGTAATTCTTAATATTTATTTGAAAATAAGAAGACGAGTCCCTGGCGAGCATGTCCCTGATACTCCTCTGCATTCTTTCTCAAACTGCCTAATCCCATACCTTTCTCTCCCTGTTCCCAGGGTCTCTTCCTCGTAGGAAGAGTTCCCCACCCTTGTCCACCAGATAGGCTACAACCTCTCTTTCAAGGCTCAATTTAAACACTTCTTTAACTTTTTGTTCCTTCTCAAGGAAGAAGAATGTGTCGCCTTCTCTGTGTTCACGTGGCACCACGTCTGCGTTCTTGTTTTAGCACTTCGCTATCTGAGTTGCTGTCATCTTTGAGGTGTCTGTGTCTCCTCCTGGGGGCACAGTGTGTCTATGCATTTTGCATATCCACTGTCTTGCACAATCCTTGAAGCAGAAAAAAAAATGATCGACTTTTTATGAAACTCCGCTAAATCGCAGGGCTATAGCTGGATGTCTTGGGATCAAGTATAAATTATACCACTTCTTCAAGATTTAGGCAATAGCTAAATTTTACCTTAAGGGCTGTTATTCCTAAAATTCTTTATGTACCTCACCCATGGGATTTGGTCTCTGTCTTTTAAGAATTCCTATTCCTGTAATTGTTGTGTGGTTGTATTATCATGACTATACTTCAAGAAATTATTGTATGCCTACCTTTGTCCCCTCAGAATATCACACTCTTGAGAGAAGCAGCAATATCTTACTATTTACGTGGTTTAAAATACAAAACTGAGGTGTGAATGTAAAGGAAACATGCAAGGAAAGTTTGTTAAAATACATTCAACTGCAGCTTTATAATTTAATGATTTAGAATTGTTGTTGGATAGGAATCTGCTTATGTAGGTTGTTAAAATGGGTCTGATTTTGCTAATTTTAAAGAAATATATTTCACTCTGTTCTACAACCATCATTTCCATGTAAGCAGAAGTTTGTAGCTCACAAACCACCTTCTTATGCATTGTCATCTGATCCAGATACTAGTTTCTTATAAACATGGAGAAGGCATGGAATAAAGGACAGAGTGATTTAGAGCCACACCAAGCTGTGTTCCACTCTGACTCCAGCCCTTGGAAAAGCCATGGAAATTATTTCATGCAATTTCGTATATAAAATGAAGATATCGGAGCCTGTTATTATTGACAATATTGTGAAGTTCTGTCAGTGATTACCTTCTTTTGGAAAGTAAGCAAAGAAAAAAATATTTCAGCCTCGTTACGGTTGCAATTACTTGGATGAAAGGGAAAAGCAATAATCAATTACCGTTGAGTATAAGAACACGAGTCCCTAGCGTTAAACAATGTCATTCTTCCGAGCAACATCAAGGGATTTTAATAAATAGGAATTAGATTTCTACTTCTGTTATGCACATTTTCAGAGATCCTAAGCAGACACAGTGACAACGTCATTTTGTGAGTGAAGAATTTTGGAAGAAAGGGTAAAACGAAGGGTAGACTCATCCTGCCACTGAGCAGGACCAGAGCTGGCACTAGAAGACCAGCCCGAGGAACTGGGAAGAACCATAAGTTCTGATGATAACTTGACTCCCTGGTTTTCCTTTTAACTTTAGCTGGAAACGAGAGCTTAGTACTCACTATTTGCTACTCACTTCATTTACAAAACTAAATGTGCTTAGTAAGTTAGAGTATCATGTCTACAGTCTAAGGAGGAGATTAGGTGGCCCAAGGTGTAGATGCTATTCCTATCTCCTATGTCCAATTCACCACACACAATGGGAAAAAAAAACACACAAAAAAAAACAAAACAAACCTTCTATTCTGATTTCAAAGAGTCTACTGTGAAAAACACATAATGATAAAGCACATCTAATTTGATCCTTGTGTGGATTGGCGGCAATACGAAATTGTAATGCCTGTGTCCCCTACCACCCCGCCCCTGAAGCATCAGGGATTTCATTTAAGCAGATAGATCGATCAGTAAGGAGGCAGGTAGCTGGCTAGCTGGGTAAGTAACTATCTAGCCAGACAGATAGATATAAAGATAAGGCCAGAGGTATTTAATTTCCCTACATCATGGCCTCAAAATTGTTCTGTAATAATAATCCCTACACCCACTCACACACATGCACACTACACTGCCTGAATTTCCCTGTTTTGTCTCTGTCACTACTGTGTCCCCCCCCACCCCCCATATGCTTCCTATTTTAGTGGATGTGTCACTTCTCTGGGTCTGTTGATTTACTTATAAATTTGAATATAATTCCATATGTATTAGTCTTATAATAATTTAATAAATATGGAACAAGAAGGGGGCAGATAATTTCAGCAGGTTTCAGTTCACCATCTTGAAACAAGTATGCTATTTTCCATAATCAATATATTTTTGATCAATGAGTATAAAAAGTAACAATCTCTACTTATCACCCCTTGCATATTTCTCTGTAGATATTGAAGATTTATTTTTTTCATTGTTCATTTTCCCATTTGTGGGTTAATTATTTCCCTTTGAGGTCCCACAAAAACGTGGGAGGTGACTCTCCTGGTAGCCCTCCAGCCTTCCAGCTGAGAAGCACGCAGGGCCCTTTGTAAATAATGAACTAATCAATTTTCACTTTACCGTTCTCATTTTAATTCATATAGCTAGGTTTTTCAGATCTGAGTGATTGTAAAAATTAAGATTTGATTAAATGTATTAAATAAATGAGTAAGATGTTTCTCCAGCTCTTTCGTGATTAAAATAAGGGGAAAAAAAAGTGTGTTTCTCAAAATGATACAGAAGCAAAGTTAATGAGTTTACGTGTATTACTATTGTTTGCATTAATTATAGCTATTCTCTTTTCATTTTTAATTTCTTTTTTAAAAAAATATATTTTTTTATTTATTCATGAGAGGCAGAAGGAGAGAGGCAGAGACACAGGCAGAGGGAGAAGCAGGCTCCTTTCAGGGAGCCCGATGTGGGGCTCGATGCAGGGACTCCAGGATCACTCCCTGAACCAAAGGCAGATGCTCAACCACTGAGAACCTTCATTTTTAATTTCAAAATACTTTCTATCAATGATAATTAATTGGAAAGACCACTCTGAGGCTTTCTGATACAGACCTGGAAAAGAGATCTGATTTTAGTTTTACCTCTTCATTGGAATACAAGCCAATAATTTACATGCCTCTTGATATCTTGCGGCTTTGGAAAGGTACCTCCAGGTTTTACATCATCTTGTATGTACACAGAGTATAATGAATTAGTCAATTCAAAAATATTTGAAACTAGTTTCAGAGGGAAAAAGGAAGAAATAGGAATAGAGGAAAAAAACCCACACCTCTTGACATACTTCTGAAATACTGACAGTAAAACAACAACCAATGTTACCTCATTTACAAAAGATGTCAGGTTTTCTGTGACATTTCTCCAAGCCTAGTATTAAAAAAAAAATAAGTTGCATAGAATTCTATAATGGATGAAAGTTGGTGTATATAACTATCTCATTACCAATGTGAGCATTTAGTCCAGTTCCAATTTTGCTATTGAAAGTTTTTAATAAAATGCCCCTTTGCTTTTTGTTCTACATAGACAAGGTTTTGAGTTGATTATTGCTTTTGTTTTGATTGATGTTGCGATTTTTCTTTCCTCTTGGATAGATATCTGTGACTATAAACACTGAACAAAAGCAATGCGTATTGAAAATATCTACAGATGCTGACAAGTTTTGGTCTAAAAATACTGGGCCAATTTTCATTTCCATTACATATTTATGAAACTATGCTGTACCCCACACTGTTTCCACTACTGAGTATTAATAATATTTCCTTTATTTATTTTTAAATAATATTTCCTTTAAATTTTTTTCAATTGTACCTATAGTTAATAATGACATAAATTAAAAAAAAATGTTAGGAAAGGTAGACTTCATGCTAACTGTGCTTACGACATTAAAATAAATTTTAAAACAAACAAACATACAAACAACACAGCTGTTGATATATTATGCATTTCTTTAATTACTATTGAAGTTCAACCTCTCCAGTGCTTATGGTTTTTTAATATATCCTTGTCACTCTGTAGACTGTTTATGTGATGTTTTCTGTTTTTATTGGTATGTTGCTTATTTTCCTTTTGATTTTTTATTTGTCCTTTAAAATTATAGTAAGTAGTCAACCAATGTTATACAAGTTTATAACGCTCCCAAGGAGGGGAATCTCTTATATACTAACACACGCTAGCCAGTGTCAACTCCTCCCTATTGCTTATACAATAAAGTCTCATCCTTTTTTTTAAAGATGTATTTATTTATTTGAGAGAGAGAGTGTGCACATGCTTGTGCACATATGTGTGAGGAGGGGCAGAAGCAGGAGGAGAGAGAGAATCCTCAAGCAGCTGAGCATGGAGTGTGGCATGGGGCTTGATCCCAGGACCCTGAGATCATGACCTGAGCTGAAACCAAGAGTCAGATACTTAACAGACTGAGCCACACAGATGCCCCAAAGTCTCAACTTTTTAATCTTCCATTTTTTAAAAATTATTTTATTTATTTATTCATGAGAGACATGGAAAGAGGAAGAGACACAGGCAGAGGGAGAGGCAGGGTCCCCCCTCGATCCCATGGGACTCAATCCCGTGACCCCAGGGTCACGATCTGAGCCAAAGGAAGACACTCAACCAGAGTCACCTAGGTGCCCCTTAATCTTCTATTTAAGTGTTTCTGTGATCTTTTCTATTTTACTATTTCATTTCATTTTATTTTAAGTTTTAGCTTTCTCTTTTGTTAACATCCTTACTGAATCTTGTGATGTTTCTGAACTTGCTTTTTTTTTTTTTTTTAAGGTTTTATCTATTTATGCATGAGAAACACAGAGAGAGGCAGAGCCAGGGGCAGAGGGAGAAGCAGGTTCCATGCAGGGAGCCCGACGTGCGACCCGATCCCAGGACCCGGGGGGTCACACTCTGAGCCGAAGGCAGACGCTTAACAACAGAGCCACCCAGGTGCCCCTAAACTTGCTTTTAAATTCCATCTGGCATAAACCTAGGATAACATTGGTTTGCAAGAAATCTTTGTTGAATGAATCAACTCAAATTGGCCATCGTCTACTCAAGAGTCAGCCAACATTCTCTCACAGGTAGTACCCAGTTCCTAGTTTGCACACTTTTGACATATTTCTCTATCGATGTTTCAAGAAATTTTAACAGAGTGCCTGGAAGAAATCAGTTGTTCTAATATAGATTATTCTGAGCAGCCCCAGTAAAAGAACTGTCATGTCATAAATGTGTTTCTCAGAGCAGGAAAAGTTGAAAGCAGTCCTCATCAGATCATAATAACGAATGATGGTTTTTCATTCTCAGATCCCCAAAGAATAATCTGTATGAAGTGCTTGGCATAGGACATGGTAAATTTGCAGTCTCACAAAAAAATATTAAAGGACATCATTTTCATTTGTTGAGAATCATAGTTTTTGCTACTTTAGATTATTTTTGCATATATTTCCACTCTCTCTGCCCCTAATTAATCACATGTTGATAAATTGACTTTCTCTATCAAATGATGTGGCCTTGATTGTGTGACTAGTTTGACCAAAGGGTGTTGGCAAAAGTGATGCAAGTAGAAGCCTCCTATGTGTTTGACCAGAGTTTGAATTGGCTTTTGCACATCAGTGACCCACCATGAGCAAAGTACGCCATAGGCATCGGCTGGCCCTGGATTCTGGGCCCCAGAACAAAAGCTCATAGAGCATATCTGAACCTAATCCAGAGCCTAAAGCCATGCTTAACTGCATCTTCATGCTGAAGTGGCTGAGATGCAGATAAGCTCAGCCAAATCACAGTTGACCTGTAACGCCTTGAGTGTAAGAACAAATGCAGATTGTCATAAGCCACTGAGTTTTGGGATCATCTGTTATATCAAGTGTACAATAGCTAGAAGGTGTATTACTGGTGCTCAGCAGCACCCATAATAATAGTAATAGATTGCCAAGTGACTCCTATAGGTTTTCTCATGGAATTTTCCCATAATTATAGAACGCTTTATCATCCTCAGACACAGAGTTTAAAAAACATGCTAAAAAAAAAGGTGATGCACTAAAGATTGGAACCCAGGCTTTCTGAACCCATGTTCTCTATGACCATATCACATAGCCCCTTTAAATATCCAAAATGTGACTTCCCAAGGAGATAATACAAGGTGTGTGTGTGTGTGTTTTTAGACTTTATTTTTATTTATGAGAGAGAGAGAGAGACTAACCATGAGTGAGCAGAGGGAGGTGCAGAGGGGAAGGGAGAGAAAATCTGAAGCAGACTCTGTGCTCAGTGCAGAGCTGACTCAGAGCTCAATGTCACGATGGCGAGATCACGAACTGAACCAAAACCAAGAGTAAGAGGCTCAACCAACTGAGCACTCAGGCCCCTCAACATGAGGTGTTTTAAGGGCTTTGCAAGCATTTCTGATATTTTGTGATTATCGGGAATCTGACTCAATCTGACATTAAGAATGTGGGGGGAAGAAGTAACCCCCAATCTCAGCCACTCATATCACCTGGGAGTGGTAGTGGGGGAAGGGGAGTAAAGATATTCGGGGTCCAACACAGACATTCTGAAGTAAAAGCCCCATGGGCAGAGACCATGGATATTTATATGGGATATACTCCTTAGGTAATCTGGAAGGAGTTAGGTTTGCATCTCACCAAGGGACCCTTAGGCTAGGAATGACAATCTTTATTAAGAAAATAATTCTATTTATATTTTCTTTCCTAAATGACAAAGTTATTTGAATCTCCATTTTTACCTGGAAGGAATGTCATGCCTAGTATACTTAGCTAACTTGATCCATCAAGAAAAACTCCCTGTTCCCCATCTTGTCCTTCTTAGCAGTATGATATCATGAAAAGATCATGACATGAGGACTCAAAAGCTGGTTTTCAACCCAGACTCTGCTTTACTAGGTGTGTGACTTTAAACATGCCAGTTAAATTCACTTTCCTTATTTAAAACAAACAAAACCCAGCATAATAATCCTTCCTGAGTAAGGTTTTTGAGAATTCACTGAGCTAACATGTTCTAGAACATCCTGTCCAATGACACAATGTGTCATGAGTGCTCAGTACACATCCAGGGCTGTGTTCCCTTCTTTTGTGCATCAAGCTGTATGGAAGGTTTGTGGCAGCAAGAAAACAAAGAATTCTGTTTTAAATGCTCATTTTTTGAGAGTTCTCTGAGCAGCAGATGCTACATGAGTGCTTTCCCTTCAACATCACAATCTGAGGCAGTCTCTGCAAATATGGGATTAAGCCTCAGGATAGCACTGCCTTCACGCCTTTGATTAGAAAGAGGAACCACTCACTTGAGTGTCTGATCCCAAAGCCTTGACAGGCTTACAAATCATGAAATTATCTCCAGGTAGTAAATCTAATCTGGAATCCCCCTTCTTTATTTTCTACCTTCACTTAGAAATGTGATAATGGAAGATGACCATTTCCACTCATTTATATATTGGGTATGCCGGCCGACCTGCCTATGTTTAATTTTTAGAGGAATATTTTTTGATATTTAAAAGACTTTCTTTTGGTTTGTTTTTGTTTTGGTAAATTCAAAAGATAAGCATATTGAACATTAAGCAAGAAAAAAACCCACAATTATTTGTTTATAAAACCATTTTCTCTCTCATTTCAAACTATCTGCCTTGTTTCCCAGATAGGCAAAGCAATTTGTCAGCTCTAAACTCTTACTGGGAAATTGAACTTTAAAGCTGTTCAGTGATATGCCCAAGGACCTATAAGGAACATAGGTAAGAATAGCACAGGGTTCATTCCATTGAAACTTGCCGAGCGACTTGGTTACACCATACACGAAAATAAACTCAAATGGATTAAAGTCATAAATGTGAGACCTAAAACCATAAAAATCTTAGAAAAGAACATAGATAGTAATTTCTTTGACATTAGCCATATATATATTTTTCCAGATATGTCTCCTCTAGGAAAGGGGGGAAAAAAACAAAACACAAAACAAAATTAAAGCTGCTGGGACTATATCAGATAAAAAGCTTTTGCACAGGGAAGGAAACCATCAACAAAACAAAAAGGCAACCTACTACATGGGAGAAGATATTTCCAAATGGTTTATGTAATAAAAGGTTAATATCCAAAATATATAAAGTCATATGACTTAAGAACAAAGGGGAAAAAATAATCTGATTCAAAAATAGGCAGAGGACTTGAATAGACTTCTTTTTTCCCAAAGAAGACAGACAGATAGCTAACAGACACATGAAGACGCTCGTCACTAATCATCAGGAAATGCAAATCAAAGCCACTGTAGGATATCACCTCTACTTGCCAGAATGGCCAGAGTCAAAACAAGAAGAAATAACAAGGGGATCCCTGGGGGGCTCAGTGGTTTGGCACCTACCTTTGGCCCAGGACGTGATCCTGGAGACCCGGGATCGAGTCCCACGTCGGGCTCCCTGCATGGAGCCTGCTTCTCCCTCTGCCTGTGTCTCTGCCTCTCTCTCTCTCTCTCTCTCTCTCTCATGAATAAATGAATAAAATCTTAAAAAGAAGAAGAAGAAGAAGAAGAAGAAGAAGAAGAAGAAGAAGAACAAGAAGAAGAAGAAGAACAAGAAGAAGAAGAAGAACAAGAAGAAGAAGAAGAAGAAGAAGAAGAAGAAGAAGAAGAAGAAGAAGAAGAAGAAATAATAACAAGTTTTGGGGAGGACACAGGAAAATAGGAACCCTCATGCACTGCTGGTGGGTGTGCAAAGTGGTGCAGCCATTGTGGAAAACAGTACGAGATTCCTCAAAAAAATTAAAAACAGAATTACTATAGGATCCAGTAACTCTACTACTGTTTACCTCATAAAATAAAAACACTAACTTGCAAAGATCTATGTAGCTCTGTGTTTATTGCAGCATTTACAACAGCCACAGTATGGAAGCAACCTACATTTATCCTGATGAGCACCGAGCAATGTAGAGAATTGTGGAATGTTGTATACCTGAAACTAATAAAACTATGCTAATTTTACTGCAATTCAGGAAAAGCTTGCTGATTTTTTTGAGAGCGGAAATTATGTCTTTTTGGAAATTAGCATGAGTATCAATGTGCAGAACTTCAGAATCTGATTTCTTTTCTAAGTTATCACCACTCAGTTCATTGGACACTATTCAGTTACATTATTCTCTAGTAGATGAGCATCCAAACAACAACAAACAAACAAAATCCTCCTCTGATTTCAGTGTGTTAGCAATTTTTCAAAGCCCTTTGAACTATAGCCTCATCACGCTTTTGTTATGAGGTATCTCATGATACGATACACGGGAGCCCACCAATGCCTGTGAATGGACACAGGGCTGAGAGTTGCCCAGTTCTTATTTCTTCTGTTTTCTTTCTTTTCCTTTTCCTTTTCCTTTTTTTTTTACATTTTTGTTTTCCCTGCTTCCTCCTACTCCTTTTCTCCTCTTCGTTCTTCTTCTTCTTCTTTCTTCTTCTTTCTTCTTCTTCTTCTTCTTCTTCTTCTTCTTCTTCTTCTTCTTCTTCTTCCTCTTCCTTCTCTTCTTCTCTGTCTTCTTTTTCCTCTTCCCCTTCCCTTCCCTTCCCTTCTTTTTCTCTTCCCTTCCCTCTCTGTCTCTGTCTCTCTTTTTTCTTTTGAGTGACTGTAGGCCTCTCCAGGCCTCTGCACAATGGAGAGGGCCAGGACAGGTCATCAGCTCTGGTCCCTCAGACCAACAGTCTTATCCCTCTCCTCCACTGACAGGCAAAAGCTATGGCTGAGGAAACCAAAGCGATGTCCACACAGACAAAAAGGAAAACAGAACCCCAGGCTGCCACCCACCCCCAACAAAGCATTGCTACTTCTCAATGAAGTATCCAGGGATAAACCCTTTAGAAGCAGGGAGAAGAGAGATCATGCCCTGTAACCAGTAAAAAGAAATGAGTAAGAAGCCAAGGCTGATTACCAGGAAGGGAAATTTTTAATGAACAAAGTGCCAGAAGGAAAATAACAGATCAGAGAACTAGGTGTTAAACTGAGTTTACATAGGTTCAAGATCATACCAAGGCCCCAAGGTCCGTAAGTGGCAGAGTTTGAAGCCATATTCTTAACTACTATGATCAGATGTGCTAGACAGTTTTGTGATTTTTAGATACCAAGCTGTATGGGTAGGATGCCTGCATGGAGGTGCAAATACATTTTTATTTACTAATCTGTAATGTACATAACATCAATAGTCATAACAGAGGGCATTTATGGGAGGAGGTACATGAAAAACACTTTGTCTTCTCCATAAAAAAATCATTTAGAAAAAAAATTATATAAAATGTTGCAGTGAAGTTTGCACACATTTTTATGTTTGGCATCTAAACATCCTTACTTTAGAGCAAATTGGTAACCTTAAATAGATGATGCAAGCAAGGAAGAGCTCTTTTCCTGTAAGAATGTGAACAGTATGGCTCTCCTATATTGATTTTAGTAAAAGGGAAAGAAAGGCTGCTTTCAGCAAGGACTTGGCTTTGGCTGTGGCCATAAAATTCTGGGAAGCATCTAATTCTTAGAGTCGTGTGTGTGTGTGTGTGTGTGTGTGTGTGTGTGTGTGTGTTTCCCTATCTTGGTCCTGTTGATTCCTTTTCATTTCCAAAAATTATTCACTGCTACCATTACTGGGAACTGGTTCCTTTACAAGAAAGAAACAAAGAAAAAAAGAAAGAAAGAAAGAAAGAAAGAAAGAAAGAAAGAAAGAAAGAAAGAAAGAAAGAAAGAAAAAGAAAGAAGAAAGAAAGAGAAGAAAGAAAGAAAGAAAGAAAGAAAGAAAGAAAGAAAGAGGAAAGAAAGACAAAGAAAGACAAGAAACAAAGAAAGAAAAGAAAGAAAGGCTAATTTGGTGATTTCTGAAATCATAAGCTTAGTGTACACTAGGCTCTATTCTTGACAAAGAGACCCAGAGCTTTATGGGAAAAAAAAAGAGAAAACACCCTTAACTTGCCTATAGAATGATTTTTGTTTTGACACACCATGACTTCAGCTCTGGCTTCAAAATATTTCCATTCCTTCATATAATCACATTCAATAATCATTTTTAAAAAATGTTTTCTTTGCACGCCAGCTGTTTTGTGTCCTTCACTCTTGTCTGCACGTAATTTGAGGGCAAACTACAGTCAGGAATATAGAAAGATCCTCCTCCAGCCATTGCATTAATTGATGTCTGGGAGTCAGGTAATGCTATCTAATGAGACTGAATCAAGTGATCAGTGTAAAAATACAGATTTTCAAATACATTTTATCTAACCATTTGAGCTGCTTGAAAATTGGCATAATTACACACTCTGAGACTCTAAGATATGGTAATTCTTGATTCAGATATTTCATTTCACAGGAGAGGGAATGAGAAGGCAAGGTTTGATGTGAGTGACTTCAGTACCCATTGACTAGAACAGAGCACACTTTTCAAACACACATGAAAGAAATGTAAATTATTAAATTACCTGAAGTGATTCTGAACAACTAGACCCACCTTAACATTCTCATACTACAAATAAAGCCTTCATTTTTTTTTCTTTTACAGGAAAAGAATCTCATAATCAAAAGACTATGAATATTCAGAACAAAAATGAGATTAGAAAATTTATGGTGCTTATACAAGGAGAGGGAAGAAATTAGATTTTTAATTCACGTCATACCCATTTCACATTCCATGGTTGGGTACTTTGTCCTCAAAACAGAGGATTCATTATGAAGTGAGAGCAATTTTAAAAATACATTTTACTGAGTTACGGCAAGAAAAACACCATAAAATGGCAGGGAGCTAAAAACTGAAGTAATGTGTGTCTGTGTGTGTGTGTGTGTGAACACATACACGCACCTGCTCACCCCTTCTGCATGCCTGGTGCAGGCGCAGGCATAGAGGAGAGGCACCGTCAATGTGTGAATCCTGTTTCCGGATAGCAAACCCAGTTGTACGTGACTTTATGATTTCAGTGAGGACAAATCATCTCTCAAAATGGGACATTATTGTGGGCCTACTCTGTTCCAGCCGCTGCCTATGCCATGGTTCTGCCCGGAGGACTTAGCAAGTAGAAGATACACACGTGTAAAAAGGTCAACTCACTATATTGTAAAAAATGCCATGATCCAGACCGCTCTACCCGGGGAGTCTACATTAGTCCAGGGTCCCCACTTTCCAATATGTTTCCATTTTATCATTTTCTAAACTTTCTTCCATTTGTCCCATCAGAGTAATTATTTTTCTACAATGTGAAAAGCTGGGCATATCTCCTCCCCAACATTTCTTTTGGAAAAACAAATCTGGTTATGGAATTTTCTGAAACTATGCAGACATTGCTGATAGGTCACCAAAGAGAAAAACAAACTGCAGTTTCTGAGAAAAATAACTTTTCTTCTCAATTTTCAATATTAGAAAATGGTTTTATATAAAGTACTTGATACAGAGATATATAAATCAAGCCATTGATTTTTATCCTCACAAACAACAATATTTATGAGATAACATGAAGAGGAAGAAAGCTGACTGCTCATGGAAAAAAATACCATAAAGTCACAGAAAATGACTATGAGAGAGAACTATTTTTTCATATCTTAGCAGCTCCCCAGAAGAGAGTATTTTATATACATTTTATGCTACACAATATATTTTATATTTTATTTTTATGCTACACAATTTTATTTTATTTTATAAAATATATGTGTTTATATGTTTATAAAATATATGTGTATATATGTTTATAAACATAAAATTTATAAGTATATAATAAACATATATTAATTTATATCAAAAATATACATAAACACCCTATATATGTACTTTGTGCATGTACTTAAAACACTGGCAACATCATCTTAGAGATCTAAATAAAGAAAAAATGCATTAAGTTTTCAAAATAAGGCAGTTTTTACTCAATATTACATCAACAGATATAAATTGCAAGAAATGCATAGTATTTTAGAATGTCCGAAACAGGAAAACTGGAGCTCAGAAAAAAAGATAACAAAGAGAAAGAAAGATGGCATTGTTGAAAGAATTTCAAAACATGTCTAGAGATTCTAAATCCAACTACATCCCAGCTGGTTTGCTCATCATGTGCTAATGCTTCCTACTAGGGCCTTAACTCTAACAGTAATAAGAATATGAGTGGCTCCTATTCCATTTATCATTAAACACATGCAGGGAAGTGAAAATGGGCTCTTTACACGGCTCACCATTATTTTTTTCGCTTTTCTCCATTATGTTGCTATATTTTTTTATTCTATATTTTTATTTAGAACGCAATTTTGCTGCTTAATTTCGTGTGTCAACTATGATGTTAATTTTATGTGGGTCAAGGGAAGTCCAGATAGCTGGTAAAACATATTTCTGAGTGTGTCTGTGAGGGTATCTCTGGAAAAGACTGGCACTGAGTCAGTAGACTGTGTAAAAGGATTGCCCTCACCAGAGCAGGTGGGAAACATCTATCCACTGAAGGCCTGAGTAGAACAAAAAGGTGAAGGAAAAGCAAATTCACTCTCTCTGAGCTGAGACATCCATCTTCTTCTGCCCTCAGACATCAGTGCTCCTGGTTCCTGGGCTTTAGGGCGCAGGGCAGGATTTACATCCCTGGCCTCCGAAATCTCAAGGTTTTGGTCTCAAAGTGAATTATACTGCCAGCTTTTCCGGGTGTCCTATTTGCTGATAGTGATTGTTGGAGCTTCTCAGCCTCCGTAATCATGTGAGCCAGTTCCTATAATAAATCTCTCTCTCTCTCTCACACACACACACACAAACACACACACACACACACACACACACACACAGATAGATAGATTACCACCTGAGGCATATTTTCCTTCATTCTCTCACTTCCTGATTCAATATTTATGGATCTACTGTACTTATATCTGCCGGCTGGGTGTCCGAATCATTGCAGGTTTTCCCATCACTTTTTGGATGCATTTAATTCACATCAACAGAGAAAAGTTCCTGCATGTCCCAGAAATTACCAAGGAAGAGTTTTCATATCTGCTTTATTAACAACACGTAAAAGGAAAAAGGCTTATTTTAAGGTCTGTCACAAAACTTCGAATGCAGCAATAAGAGGATAAAGGTAGTGCCCTTTCCTTTCTTTGACTTTCACTGACTTTTAAGCCATTCAAGGTTCCGGTCATCCGTTCTGACCTGCCTGCCTCTGATTCACATGATGTCAGAGAAGAGGAAAAGAATTCACAAACAATCCATTACCTTTTTCCCCTTCTCTTATTTTCTCTAGCAAATATGTATAGTGCAAATTCATGTCAAAAGCCATTTCCACTATAATTTAGACTATAAATCCTCAAGGCATAAAAGTGTAGTCATTAGTTCGTGCTAAGCCACACAGAAATTGAAGGACGAGAGAATTGCCTCGTGAGGAAAAGTAAAAATGAGAGGGAGAGGTAAATAGATTGCAATTATTTTGCAAGGATCAAACCTATTCAAGGCCATTTAAGATTCATCTTCTAGTCTGGGAAAGGTTACAGCATAGACAAGATTGAACAGGGATCTGTTTAATTCAACATATCCACAATTTTTGAAAAAAGGATATTTTCTTAAACTTGAGCAACTTCGCTTACACTTAAGGAATAATATTCTGAGAAGTTTTATAATTTGGAAACAATATTCAAGAAGGTTATGGGATGCATTGCTGACGGGTCATCATGATATAAAGTCTTCCACCATTTTGAGTGCCATTACACTAAATGTTTTAACTATCCCTTCTCCAAATATATATTTATTGAGAATCTACTATATGCTAGTGTGTCACACATAGACAAATATCTATTTGTCATTTCAAAATCCATTTGATTACTCAATCACTCGAACATACTAAATAAGCTCCTTTCTGTCATGTGGTGTGTATTTTAAAAAAAAAATTAACCAGGTATAGGATACATAAAGAGTGGTGTAAAAAAACAAGTTTTACATTTGATAAATTCAGGGATTTCTGAGGCAGACAAATAAAAATTGTTTCAATACAGAGTAACATGGGATAAAATAGGGGGATAGGGAAAAACAATAGCAGAAGGACCACAGAAAATATCACAAGAATGTGATGTGGGTTAGATGGATAAGTAAAAATATGTTTAGTGGATACAGAAATTCATGTGTATATGATTTTATGTATTTAAGGATACACAATGAGTTCCACGAAACCGTGCTAGGATTCTCAGTAAGGGAAAATTGTGCACCCATTGAACATCTGCCAATGCCGGGGGCAATTTTTAATTATTACGACTTGTTGGACAGTGCTTTAGGAATCTGGCGAGTAGAGGTCAGGCCTGCTGCTAACCACTGTATAATGCACAGACAAGTTACTCGTCAAATATTAAAAGTTATTCAACCTAAAATGGAAGTAATGATTTAAAGGAAGTGGGTAAAGGATGAAGAGGGATCAGAAATGAAGTCAATGATCTAAATATGGAATTTCGATGTTTTATTATGGGTAATGAGAGGACATATAGTTTTCATAGGATAATTACATTTTAATATTTGCTAAAAAAAAAAAGCTATACAAGTCAAGGTGTGGAAGATAAATTTGTTGGCACTGAAATTGAATGGTGTGATATCAAGAGTAGATTTTTGCAGTAATTCCTGTGTTAATTCTGGTGAGTAATAATAAGAGCATGAAACAAGACCACGGAGATACAGCAAGTTACAGCATAGAAAATCAAAAGGATGCTGAGTGAAATAAGTCAATCGGAGAAGGACAAACGTTATATGGTCTCATTCATTTGGGGAATATAAATAATAGTGAAAGGGAATATAAGAGAAGGGAGAAGAAATGGGTAGGAAATATCAGAAAGGGAGACAGAACATGAAGACTCCTAACTCTGGGAAACGAACTAGGGGTGGTGGAAGGGGAGGAGGGCGGGGGGTGGGGGTGAATGGGTGACGGGCACTGAGGGGGACACTTGACAGGATGAGCACTGGGTGTTATTCTGTATGTTGGCAAATTGAACACCAACAAAAAATAAATTAATTATTAAAAAGAAAGAAAATCAAAAGGAAGTACATACAATAGTGTGTAGTGGGGAAAAAAAGTTTAACTTTTATGAAAAGATTTACATTTGAGGCAAGATGTAAAGAAATACATATGCTTAGAGGAGTAACAGCAACTCAGCTTGAATTCTCCTATCTGCTGATTTTTTCCCCCTTCTTATTCTTTTGAATAGTTTACATTTTGAAAAATCTAGATCCTTGGCAATTTGTTGAACCATATCATCACTGTTAGTACTCGAATTTAATAATATCTGTTCACATTATTGACCCCAAATTGGCCTTGTTAGCATGATGTTATTGAGGAAATTCTCCCACAAATCAATGCCTACTGTTCAGAATGTAATATATTCCAGTGGATACTTAAATCTTACAGAGACAAAAATATGTGCATAGGCTTCTCCAGGCAATTTTTAGTATTTTGTGTTTTTAAAAATTTCTTTTAGTATGAAAATTTTGAAACCCTCCCTGACTCTTTCATGTGCTTAACGCAAAGTAAGTGTCTGTGATTCCTTTGGAAGCTGCTTTACAGATGGACAGGGCCTCTGTTTTTTTTTTTTTTTTTTTTTTTTGCATTAAATAGAACCAAATGCCGTGTTACATTTGTACAGCGATGAACATTTATGCAAATCCAAAGAGTAGGCAGGTGCAAGAGCAAATTTCTTAATGCCATTTGCTCTGAAAATTATATAAAGCTTCTAAATCTATGCTTTTTATAGTAGCTAAAGGAGTTTTGTTTGGTATTTTTAAACAATAACACCTGCTCTGGGCAGAAAAGTGAGTTCCCATACAGCAGGAAGTGGGCTGCTTTTGGTGGGGAGAGAGTTCCAGAGCTTGTCTCCAATAAGTAATGAGATAATAAAATAAAATTTATTTTGAAAGGGCTGGAGTGGGTGGTGGAGGGAGAAGTGGGGGGGGGGGTGGGGGGGAGAGATTTCGCCTTTTGCACTGACAGATGCAGACAAATGGCAGAGATTCAGCCCAGCCAAGGAGATGGCGTAAGTCCACAGGACTCCATCTGGGGCCTGTTTCTTTGGCCTCTGAAAACCTGGCATGTCTAAATTTCCCTTTCTCTTTCCACAGTAGCTTAAAATGAGAGGACCTTTGTGTCAAAGTCTCCGAGTGACTGTCAGAAGCTAGGGACTGCCATTTCTCTCGTGCTTGATGAATGTGCCTCTATTATTTTCAACCCAATGCCATAGAATCAATAGTGATTAATTAAGGTCAATGATGTGTTCATTCGAATCCCTTTTACCAAAGCTGAAATCTGCCTGATGATAGATGTTGATAATGTCCTTATTTCCAAAAAGATGTAGAGTATCTGTTTTTCTTCTTTTGGCATAATTTTAATCCACGATTTGTTAATGTATTTACCTGCCCTTGAGGATGCTAGTAATTCCCTGATATGTACATCATTCTCTTAAAGAGGTCTTACCTCGTGTTGGCAGGAAACAGTGGTGCCAAAGACGGAGAAACTCCTCTTTCATCCTAGCTGTGCCATTAACTTCCTTCACTCACCCAGTCACTTAATACAGTTTCATTGATTTCCCCGCGTATAATGATCTTAGGGCTATGACAGCATCACCCCATTCATCTCAAGGTTTGTCGGTGGTTGCAACTTTCTGGACTGATGTCCCATTCTCGTTGACACCTCCCTGTACATCCCGCAGGAAACTGGATGCATAATCTTTAGAGGGAGGCAGGTTAACTACTCTTTCGCAAAGGATAAGCAAGGAAGAAAGAGGGCATTAACCAAAGGAAGAGCAAGGAATAAGAAACTGGCTCCATGTCCCGCACCCCCCCCCCCCAGTGTTAGAAATTCTGAAGTGAGTACATTTAACTTCAAATCTTAGGAAGCTGAAATCTTCCTCAGATACGAGTATAGAAATAGCAATAATAAAATAGAATATACCTGTTTATGATATCTATCGGTGGAACAGGCATTCTTGCCTGGTGATTCTGTAGTGACAGCATAATTTACTAACTCTGTGGCCTTAAGCAAGATACCTGTGCCCCCGAGGCATTATTGTCTCTTCCATTTGCCTCCAGATCTACCCATGCCTTAATCTCAGCCTTGATATATTTGCTTTTCCAGATGCTTCCATGCAGTGTACATTTAAACCAACTATTTCTCTCAACTAACAACCCCAACCCTTTTGAATGCGGTCTTCTCTGGAGGCTTTTCTTCTATGTTCTTTCATTACCCTTGTTCCATTGGAGTCCAGGGCGGCATCATCACTGTTCCACAGTGCAGCAAGGAATCTCTCTGGCATTTTCTGTATATTTTATCTATATCTTTTAAAATGCGTCCTTTAATAAGCCTTCCTAAAATTATAATAACTTCAATATGTCAATTATTTTCTACTGGTATCCTAACTAATGCACAGTTGAAGCTGAGTGATATAAAGTTGTCTACGGAAGAAGGATGGCCCAAAAGGTATCATTTCAGTCATAAGTATATAGGACAAGAAAGGGCCGGAAGGGAATAACTAGGAATTTGACACCTTAATCAGATTCCTACGATAAGAGGCTCAGAGCTGGAGACTTACACACTAGAAGCATCCTCAAGGTCAACACCTGTAGTGGAATGAAGGTAGTGGGGTTGATCAGAGGAGGTATCTAATTGTGACTAATTGCAGTTAAAGAATCAGATGTTACCTTGGGAGTTCTGGTGATGGGTTGGCACTTCAGAATTGCTTTGTCTTAAGGTAAAGCATCTAGACCCTGACAATGCCCATCAGAGGATGCAGGTATGGGTAGGAGTCGGCATCCGCTTGGGGGAGGTGGCTCTGTTTGGCTAAGGAAAATTCTCCGCATTGCCCACTGTCATTGAGGAAAGAGTGCCTTGGTGCAAAATAGATCTGAAGGCTGGCACAACACAATATCCTTTGGTATGGAAGGATATTTTAAGTCATGTTTTGGGGAGTATCAAAGGAAAAGGAGGAGACATTTACAAGTGTCTTATCGTGAAAGTCTTGCTAGAAGAGATAATTAATTTTAATTAGTAGTAAGTTATTTACCTTTGGGGGGAGTCACATGACCATGAACACCAAGAGTTGGCTATCTACCTGAGATTTTTAGAATTTTAACTTATTTGCATGTACGTAGTTGCTACTCTCATACGTCAAGATGAAAATAATTACAAAGTCAAATATGTTCATAACCACCAGTCTGCTTAAATGAGCCCTTTATTAACTCCCCATTTAAAAGCAAACAGGAAGTAGGTGACTTGTATTAAATGCCTACACAGGCCGGTCACTGTGGCATTTTCCAACCTGCTTAAATTTGTTGTGCCTCTATACTGGAGTGTCTTTGTCTAGTTTGTATTATCATTTTACATGCACATTTTTCAATCCACTCTGCTTTCAAGGTAAAACCAATTATTTTTTTTAAAGAAAGACTGACATGGATTAGGATTCTTATATTACTATTTAGTTGTTATGGAACCCCTGAGTGATTCATTAATTAACTCAACCTGTTTCCTCATGCAAAATAAATTCTCCTAAATTCTATAATGTACATAAATGTCCTGCCGAGTGCATGAAAGATAAAAGGTACTCAGTATTGTATGTTATCTCTCCCTCTCTTGATATGTGCTTTCTTCGTTCAGTTACTTTTATGCTTCCCTCTTCTCTGGCTTTCTCCTTTCTTCTCTGGTGTGCTCCTTGAGAACAGAATATATGCATATCACATCTTATTTTTATAGAGGCTAAAATAATGTCTCATCTTTAACAGTGTTTCTCTAAGTGCAGTCTTTGTGCCATCAACAACAGAGTCACAGTGTCTCTAGCTCAACCAACCTGATTCAGAATATCTGAGGTTATACCTACGGATTTTATCAGCATTCCAAAGTTAGTCTAAAAACTATAAAATACTGATGAAATAAATTGAAGATGACACAAGAAATGGAAGACACTCCATGCCCATAGATTGGAAGAACAAATATTGTTAAAATGTCTACTGCCAAAGCATTCTGCATATTTAATGCAATCCCTATCAGGATACCAACAGGATTTTTCAGATCACCTTAAACAAACAATCCTACAATTTGTATGAAACCACAAAAGACCTAGAATAACCAAGAAACCTTGAAAAAGAAAAGCAAAGCCAGAGGTACCACAATTCTGGACAACAAGTTATGTTACAAAGTTGTGGTGATCAAATAGTATGGTAATAACACAAAAACAGAAATAGATCAATAGACCAGAAGAGAAAACCCAGAAAAGAATCCACCACTATATAGTCATTAATCTTTGACAAAGCAGGAGAGAATATCCAATGAAGGAAATACTGTGTCTTCAACAAGCATTGTTGGCAAAACTGGACAGCAAAACATATAAATCAATTAATCAATAAATAAATCTGGACCACTATACACAAAATAGATTCAAAATGGACGATAAACCTAAATTTGAGACAGAAAATCATCAAAATCCTAGAGGATATCACAGTCAGTTACCTATTTGACCTTGGCCACACCAATATCTTACTAGACATATCTCTGGAGGCAAGGGAAATAAAAGCAAAAATGAACTATTGGGACTTCATCAAGATTAAAAGCTTCTGCGCGGCAAAGGAAACAATCAATAAAAATAAAAGGCAACCTACAGAAGTGGAGAAGAGATTTGCAAATGACATATCAGATAAAGGGCTAGTATCCAAGATCTATAAAGAACTTATAAAATTCAACACCCCAAAACCAAATAATCCAGTTAAGAAATGAACAAAAGATGTGAATACATATTTTTTTCAAAGAAGACATCCAGGTTGCCAACTGACACATGAAAAGATGCTCAATACCACTCATCATCAGGGAAATACAAATCAAAACCACAGTGATAATGAAATGAAAAAAAAAACAAAAACAAAACAGTGATACACTGCTTTACACAGGTAAGAATGGCTAAAAGTAACAACATAGGAAACGAGATGTGGGTGAGGATGTAGAGAAAAGGGAACCCTCTTACACTGTTTGTAGAAATGCAACCACTCTGGGAAACAGTATGGAGGTTCCTCAAAAAGTTAAAAATAGAACACCCAGCAATTTCACTACTAGGTATTTACCCAAAGGATACAGAAAATGCTGTTTCAAAAGGATACATTCATCCCAATGTTTATTGCAGCATTGTCAACAATAGCCAAATTTTGGAAAGAGCCTCAATGGATAAAGATGTGGGCATCCATATGCAATGGAATATCACTCACTCATAAAAAGGAATGGAATCTTTCCATTTGCAAGGACGAGGAGAGAGCTAGAGGGTATTACACTAAGTGAAAAGTCAGAGAAGGACAAATACTATAAGATTTCACTCATAAGTGCAATTTAAAAAACAAGTGAGCAAAGAGAAAGAGAGAGAGGAAGAGAGAAAGAGAGAGAGAGAGAGAGAAAGAGAGAGAAAGAGAGAAGCAAAGCAAGAAACAGACTCCTAACCGTAGAGAACAAACTGATGGTTACCAGAGGAGAGGTTGGTGGGGCGATGGGTTGAATAGGTGATGAGGATTAAGGAACACACTCGTTGTGACGACCACCAGGTATTGTATGGAAGTGTTGAATCACCTGAGACTAATATGACACTGCATATTTTCTAACAGGAATTTAAATACAAATTTTATTAAAGATTTTATTTACTTCTTCATGAGAGATACAGAGAGAGGCAGAGACACAGGCAGAGAGAAGCAGGCTCCATGCAGGGAGCCCGACGTGGGACTCGATCCTGGGACTCCAAGATCACACGCTGAGCAGAAGGCAGATGCTCAACCCCTGAGCCACCCAGACATCCTATTAAATAAAAACTTAAAAAGAAAAGACTAAGCTAGTTTTATGTAGGTGAAAACTTAGGAACCACTGCAGGTTATTCATGATAAATACTTGCATAAATATGTATGCTATGGTATCAATGTTCTTCTTCAAGGAAATGTTGGTAGTCAGCAATAGAAAGAGAGCCAGATAAAAAATGCTTCTCTTAATATCCTGGTCCTTTTGCATAAATTCTATTAAAATAAAATAATGAGCATGGATGCTCATGCTAGCTTCAGTTAACCATGGGCTGTGATATCATAAACCAGAAGGATGCTGGATCAAATTAGAATCCCCACACACTACGTCATCCAGACAATTTGAAGAATTAATTTGACTCTTCTCAAAATTTTCTTATTTAAGAAATGAGAAATATAAATAAATAAAAAATAAACAAACAAATAAATAAACAAACAAATAAATTAGAGAAATAAAACGTCCTGGTGTCTTTCACACTATCCTCCTGCAATAAAGAGACACAACATAAATGAGACTCAAAGGATAGAAACTAGTGAGTTACAGACATTTATATTATTAAAGACCTTTGTTAATAGGCATTTCTGTAATCTCACTTCAAAATTTCTCTGCATTGAGGATTGAGCGGCTACCACTTAATGTTTTTAAAATCTTGATCAATTTCCCTTCTTTTTTCTCGGTTTTTCTTTCTTTCTTTCTTTCTTTTTTTTTGTTATTGTTTTGTTTTCTGCTTTGGATCTAAAGGAATTCCAAGGAATATGATAGTCTTCCTTTTGTATTTCTGTGTATTTCACTCTAAATTTCGATGTTTTGTGTATTAGTTTATCTTTAATCAAGAACCTTTTTTTTTTTTTAATTCTTCACATGGATTGAGTCTGGTCCTTCCACATCATATGGTATATAATTTCTAGAACTATGATTCCACCACTTTGGAGAGCAGGTTGTTGTTATTTCCCAGCTGAACATGATATAACTTTCATAGTAATAATTAACTACCTTTATTTCCAGCATTCTGAGGGATCTTTAAAACCAGGAAGCCCTAGTGACTGGTGTTGGGACCAGTCTCTGCTGGACAATGGAAATAAACCATGACTCCTCATCAGAAAAATGTATAAAAATCAAAAGAATAAGTAAAAACAAATAAAAATTCTGTTGTCAGAATCTTCACCATTGCAAACTGAGTTAATAATACTCATTTCCAGTTTCTAATATAGTGCTGATCATGTACAACAGCAGAATAAACCCGTATATGTGTTTTTCCATCTTGTTTAAACATTACCTACCCAAACTTATCCCTAATCAGCCATACTTTTTACTTAATAAGTACTGTTTTGTCTATGGTCCCAAATCTGTATGTTTTATATTATTTGTGTTTATTTACATCTTTTCCAGTATATAACTGTTCTTTTTCTTTTTCTTTTTTTTCTTATCTAATCCCTAAGATTTCCTCCATTTCTCAGCCTCAATTCTATAGAATGCAACCCATATTATGGCCAATCACTTAGTATTCAGCTAGAAATGCACCAGCACCTCAAATAAGAAGGACTGTAAGACCCATGGCTAAATGGTATTCCTGTTCATCCTTCAATGTATGAACTACATAGATAAAGGAGCTTCTTTATATATGACCCATTTTCCCATGCTGAGCCCTATTTAAATGCGAAGTACAAACCCAAAACATGTCTTTGAATTCGATGTCTAATTGCACATCCTCATACCTCACAATGGACTATGTGAAAACCTACCCAGATATTTCAGCATATGGATCATTAAGGAAAGAGACAAGGTTGACCTTGGCATTCTGGACAATTCTTGAGTGGTCTAGATAATTCAAGAAACGAAGTTAATATGATAGGAAGTCATTACAGTATCCTTGAAAAGTATCATTCTGGAAAACTATGTTTTCTACAGTGTTGTTTTGAGTCAAGGGAGATGAAGTTGTATACGGTTTATAAAATAGACTTCAACTACATTGGAAAAAAAAAAAAGAACTAAACCAGTAGAAACAAATCATGATAGTATCTTCTTAGCACATTTTTTGCTTGTTATTATTTCTTTAAACCATCTTTATAAGTAAATTATATTATAAATCAGCTATATGAGAAATCTTCCAGACACTAGATATCAAAAGAAAACTGTCTGAAAGGAGAAGCACAGAACAAATTTTACTTCAAAAAAAAAAAAAAACAGAAATATAAGCAAGTGATCATAAAAATATATTATATATATATTTATATACTATATGATATATATAACACACATGTATATAATTGCAGCACCAAAGCTGTAGTATGGATTCTTGTTGGTAATCAGACTCACAAAACAAAAATAGGCTTTAATCAAGCATTATGTTTACTTATCTTTATAAAATATAGCAGGCAATAGATGCTGTAGCGTGGCCACCTCACTGAGAGACCAGACAACTTCTGCAGGGAGTACAGTTTCTTTTGCCTCCTTACCTGTGCAGGCTGCATATGGCTTTCACGAAGACCCGAGGTGTCTGTGAGTTCATTTGAAACAGCGAAGCCATCCCTTCAGTTCTCCGTCAAACTTCTATAGCATCGGAGAGATTTAGGTCCAAGACTTGTTTGACTACCCAGCTTCACAAAACTAGATCTGTTCCCAAATCCACGTGAAGCAGAACAACATTCTACATTTATCTTAACTCTAAAATCTCTAAGGAAACATTACTGAGTGGTGAGGAACACCAAGGTCAAGGTTACTCCAGCTAGGCCTACAGAGACCAAGCCTGTCAGTCACAATTATAAAACAATAATGCAGTATGGTAAATGCTAAAACATGGGTATGTGAAATTCTATCAGAGAAAAAAATGAAAAATGGATTAATCTTAAGTGGAGCACTTAGGAAAAGCTTCATACAAAAGGTCATATTTGAGGGGATTTTTTTTTGAAAGAACAAAGAGAATTTTTAATAGCCGGACAATAAGGCAAAGGACAATTGAGACACAAGACAGAATAGGTCGGAAACTAGAGAGACTTGCAGATATTTGGGGGGAAAGGAGGATTTAAAGATGTTAGAAATGTTTTGAGTACAACATTCAAGGGAAGTGAAGCTAGAAGGGCTGGGCCCAACTGATCTTACCAGGTGGAACTGAAAACATCAATACGATTTTCTGTAATTAATTAATTTACATGTGTAAAACTGCCTTGATTGAGGGTTACATTATAAGAAATATCAACCTGGCTCCCTATCATAATATTATTTAAAATTACAGACAATAAAAATCCTTAATTCACAAAAGAGAAAAATATTGAGTCCATTTGACCACGTCCACTTGAAGGACTGTGTACATTCATCGATAAAGAATGCACGCGATGGTTATATGTAACGAAAGCTAATACTACATAGTGTATCAGGCCTCCTTGAAATAAGCGGGGGTGGAAAGAGCTAAAACAAGCAGGCTAGAAGTACTGCAATTTCCAAATTAGGAGTTATGCTCCCCGATGCATTGTTATCATAAAGGAATTCTTTCGTGTTTTATCATTTACTGATGTAACTTGTCTTGGGGCACAATAAGAGGCTTTGTATACACTGGATATATCTGTTCAGCCCTCCAATTTTTTTTTAAGATTTTATGTATTTATTCATGAGAGGCACACAGAGAGGCAGAGACACAGGCAGAGGGAGAAGGAGAAGCAGGCTCCACGCAGGGAGCCCAATGTGGGACTTGATCCCAGGACCCCAGGATCATGCCCTGGGCCAAAGGCAGACGCTCAACCACTGAGCCCTCCGGTGGTCCCAACCCCCAAAATATTTTAAAAGTGTTTTTCTCACCCTTGCCTGAATATTAACATCAAGCCAAATCCCTATGATTTCTCTGACAATATTGAAATAAGAATATGTCAAAGGAACAAAAAAGCCTATGAGTTAAATCCCAGGGAATTAAGATGATTTTGTTCTGAAATTTCCTGCATTGTTATCTTAGTACTTCTATGTCTTTGAAAATGTTATACTGAACTGATGTGAATTTTTTTATGAAAATGATTTGGTTCTAAGAGATAATACTAAGATCAGTGCATTAATTAGGTATAATTTAGAGGAATTCGGGTGATACCTGTTACATTTTTCTCATATAAGCTTCTATGTCTAAAATAAGGTCTTTATGTTTTTTTTAAAGTAGTAATTTTGGAGCTATTCACTTCATTCTTTAAAATTCCAAAGTCAAACTAGTTTAGATATATCTAAATATAAATAACCCCTCAGGTACATTTAAAAGAAAAAAAAAATACTTACATAAATAAATAATCCCTTTTTTCACTAATTGTTTTATTTTATTTTTTAAATATTTTATTTATCTATGCATGACAGACACAGAGAGAGAGAGAGACAGAGACACAGGCAGAGGGAGAAACAAGCTCCTTACAAGGAGCCCAATGTGGGACTCGATCCTGGACCCCGGGATCACGTCCTGGGCCGAAGGCAGAAGCTCAACTGCTGAGCCACCCAAGCATCCCCCTAATTGTTTTATTTTAGGAATTAGAAAAATGTGTATTTTTTTTCTGACAGTGACTTCTATGCTTATTATTGACAACTTAAGAGTGCAAAAAATTTGAAGTAGCACATAATGCTATCCATGCCCTACATCTTGGATGCAATCACATCAATAGTTATGTATTTTTTTCTACAAATTTGACATTTTAAAATGAATGTCTTTTTTTTTCTCACCTAACAAGAAGACATATCTTTCACTGAAGTAATACTATTCTTTTTCATAAAAATATTTTGATGCCTACATATTATTATAGTGGTTGAGTGTACCATGCTTTATATTGTGATTTTTATTTTTATTTTATTTTTTGGATTTTCAGTCATTTTTCAGTATTGGGCAAGTTGTAGTGAACATATTTGAGAATATAGATATTATTTTCCTGCTTTATTTTTTCCTTAATATTTATAAGTTAGCCAAAACTATATGTATATTGTGTGTTTGTGTGTGTGTGTGTGTGTGAGAGAGAGAGAGAGAGAGAGAGAGAGAGAGTAAGTGTGTGTGTTTATGTAGATAAAGAAATGTCATTTGTCACTATGGGTGAACGCTTTGGTTGAGGTCTTTTAATTTTAAAATTACTTTTGCCAATTGTGATTATTTGTGATTATAATACAAGATTATTTCACAAATAAAAATCACAGAGATTTCACACTGAATACAGCTCAGATAATTTGCTTTAAAATTCCACATGATGAGGAAAAGTGATTCTGAAAAAAAATTGATGAAAATATAATTTTTCAAATAAAAAGACATTTTTCATACCCAGTTAAACTCTCATAGGTTAGTCAAGGTCCTAGTAGTAGGAGGAGAGAGATGGACTATTCAAGGTGGCTAATTTGCAACAAACTCAATTAAGCCACTATTTATTCAAGATATGGTCAGAGTAAAGAATCAAGGGACAGTGAAATGCTCTAGATCTAACAACAGCAGAAAGATATGACAAATACCAGGAATGAGGAAACAAGGGGAGATGGTGATTATTGGAACAAGAAGTGAGTTGGGTGGACAAAGGGACCTGATATCAGCTCATGTTAAGGGACATTGTGGCCCACAGTCAACTGGCATGAAAGGATTTGTGGTAGATAAATACCGCGTCTCCTCCCACCCTCTAAGCTCATTTGGCGTCTCTCGTTGGCCAAACTGATATGGCAGGCGAAGGGCAGGAGATGCCAACATAAACCGGTCTCTGAGGCAGAACAAGTTAAGGAGAGTCAAGAATGCATCTGAGTTGGCAAATGAAGTCACCCTCATCTTAAAAGAATTTCATTATGAACCTTTGGAGGAGGGGGTTATTGTTTTGTGAAAAAATAATTACTCTGTGTATTCTTTGCTTTGGTAAATCTTAGAGCTCTATATGATAAAGCGAAATGGAAAAAAAAAATATTCAAAAGATGCATTGCTGAATTTCAGCTCTGGGAGTAATTTAGATGCTAACAGTTACAGCTTTTAACAAATTACTTATTTGTTCATTTATTTAGTGTTTGCTATGGACCAGACACAATGCCATGTGTGCTTGCACTTTCTCATCTGATCCGCCATAAGTAGTGGAGAGTTTGCGTGTCTTGCCCACAGTCATACAAGCTAGCAGAGGCAGAGCCAAAATTTGAGCATATGTGGTGTCTAGCACCAGCACGATTGAATCTATTGCTCTGTGTGCATTTGACAATACCCCTCCCTCGGAAAAGACAACTTCACTTTGTTTTATCATATTTCCTCTTTCATTAACCTTCTCTCCCTCCACCAAAAAAAAAAAAAAAAAAAAGAAAAAAGAAAAGAAAAGAAAAGGAAAAAAAAGGCAATAATCATATTCTGTTTTTGTTTCTGTTGTTGTTAACTCTCCCTCTTTCCACATTACAGCCAACTCTGCCTTCCAGGCATTTGTTTCTGGTATTTATCCTTGGAAAGCAGATTCTGAGATGCAGGATTTTTAGAAGGGAGTATTGTTCCTAGGGTTAACATCCGAGAAAGGAGAGTGTTTATCTGATGAAGAGCTGAATGTCTGCTCAGAAATGAGGGCTGAGCTTTGCATGCTTGTGCTGATCATGTGCAGTACAGTGAGTACTGTAGGGGAGAGGCTTGACCCTAGATATTGTCCTTTTCTTTAGCTGAAATAATCACAAGAAGGACTGACAACTGAGGGCCAAGGGTCATCTTGGCGGCACTTCCATCAGGTGAAAGAAGGAGCCTTTCACTCCTAATGGGAGACTGCGCAGTGCGTGACACCATCCTCCACAGTAATTATGAATCTCTTCTTTAATTTATAAGCAAAATAATATAAATTATGCACACACATGCTTATACACATGTATTCTATTATATGCATAAATGTATTGTTATAAATAACAAATAAGGAGATTACAGCATAGTCGATTAGACAGTTCCTGCAGTAACACCTTATAAAATATTTAATCTACATACTTACAAACACAAATGTATGTGAATTTTTTTAGCTAAAGCTGCATTATTCCTAGATAGAAAGGACCCATAGAAAAGTTTATGAATTGCTCAACCACAGAAATCAATGTGTTTATACACTAAATTTGTTTTAGATTCTTGAGTTAGGGAAATTGATTGCTGTGCATTAGAGGCACAATTTCTGAGTTTTCTGGCATCCAAATGATTAATGATAGTGTAGATTCTACATGTTTATCATTCATTACTTAAGAAAAAAAAAGAAAGCTTCTGTGAGTGGTCCTGAAATTCTCCCCCTAGTTAGACAAATTGTTCATTTTTATATTCAAGGTTGCAAACTATCATACATGAGTTTGACCCCTCCCTAACTATGGATCTTTTGTAGCCAACGACAGTGATATAGAGAAGTCAAGCTGTTCCTTGAAGGTGAGTTCTGGGAGGCAAAACCAGACCAGAGTAAAAGCCAGAAGAGCAGAGGTTACAGAGGGGAAAAAGGGAAACAAATGCTCTCTGTATATTTTATTTATCTTAGTCTTCACAAGAGGTGTTTACAAGTGAAAACCAGTTTAGGTGAACTTGCTCGTGGTCACACGACATATTTTTTATAGAGAGGATTTAAACCTGGTTCTATTGACCACAAGTGCAAGTTTTAATCCACTATTCCAGCTCATCAGCTAGAAAACTCTTTCAAGGGCATGCCTGCATGTGGGAGATCTAACTGGGAGCACACACGTGATCCGTGCACTAGCATAACACCAGTCTGCCTTCGTTTTCCACTTTCCCATGTGCAATTCTTGATGCAGATTTGTGACTATCCCTTTTTGGAAGCGAATGGGTAGAGATGTATGAAAAACATGAACTCTAAAAAATGTTAAAATCTAGAGCAAATGGACCATTAAAGTGTTCAGACAAAAGTCAAATGAAGCTCCTTGCGATTCACTTGGAGATTCGGTTTAAGATTTTTCAATTTCTGGACAAGTTTGCACCTGTCCACAGATTCTGCTTCTCCTCCTTTAATAATTCAGCTGCTGACAGTTGGAGCTTTGCTTCTGCTTCATTAATCTGCTCCTGGGAAGTAGTATTTTCTCAAAATTTTGGTGACATTTTCATTTCTCATCTTAAAGGATCCCTCTCCACCTCTTCCAGAGGTCGCACATTTCTACCAACTCAGACAGATGGACTGGCTCATTCTTATTCAACCTGGCAGTGTTCAAAATCAAGTGCTCATTTTTTCCCTTTGATTTACTACTGCTCATTTACATCTTTGCCCATTAGATAGAAGTGCCAGTCTCTTTCCTTTTCCTTTTGTCTCTAAATCACAATTCACTGAGTTTACATCCTCAGAGATATTCTGGATTTTTCTAAGGATGTAAGAAGTTCTTCTTATTATCAAGGAAATGTTAATCAAATAAAAGTAATATTACTAGAACATGCTCACTTCTCAAACAAATTGCAATGTGAAAAGATCGTGGCATATTTTAAATGTATTTTTTTTTTCAGTTTCAAACGTCTATTTAAATACTGATTTTTTTCCCCCTTTAATTCTGGAGATTTAATTCTGGGCCCTCACTTGGATGCCAGTGTGTTCAATAAGTAACCTTTTATGTTTGTTTTCCGAACTCCCGAACATACTAATGTCACCCATATCGAATCATATTTATAAAGTCAAACATTATAACACATGCTGATTTTTTTTCATGAGTCAGAATATTTGAAACTATCAAATTCCACAAAAGAAAGAATGGACTTGGAGCACAAAAAAAAATTTAAAGCAAGACTCTGGTACTGGTACTGAGTATGTGACGTTGAGTGGGTAGCTCAATCATTCTAAGACTCATTTTTTTTCCCCTCAGCTCTAAAATAGTATGGTTGTCAATGCCCATCTCATTGCACAGTTGTGAGTATCAAATGAATCACTGCATATAAATTCTTAACACAGAATGTGAAACATGGTGGCTTCGTGAAAATGCTGTTCTCATTGATATGAAGAGTTTGGGAGCGTAAGAAACATTGCTCTCCAATGGGAACTTGGTTATCCATTTTGAGTTTCAGTTTCCATCTTTGACTTGAGAAAAAAGTAAACTTAATGTTATTGGTTGGATTGTGTCCTCCCTCCCCAATCATATCCTGAAATCCTGAACCCTCCACTACCTCAGAATGTAACCACATTTAGAGATATAATCTTGAAAAATAAGTATTTATTTACTTAATCAAAAGAGAGAGTGAGCACGAGCAGGAGTGGGGGCAGGTAAAGACAGGGAGAGGGAGAAGCATCATCTCCCCTGAGCAGGGAGTCTGATTCAGGGTTCAATCCCAGGACCCCAGGATCATGACCTCAGCCAAAGGCAGACATTTAACTGACTGAGCCAACCCAGGAGCCCCTAAGATAGGGTCTTTAAATAGATGATTAAGTTAAAATGAGGTCTGTAGGGTAAGCCCTAAGCCAATATGATGGTTATTAGTAAAGGAGTAAATAAGGACACAGACACACACAAATCAAGGGGGAACCATATAAGGGCGCAGTGAGAAGGTGGCCTCTGCAAAAGCCAAAGTAAGTCTCAGATGAAACCAAATCTGCCAACACCTTAATCTTGGATGCTTAACCTCCAAAACTGTGAGAAAATAAAGATCTGTTATTTAAACCACCAGTCCGTGGTGTTTTTTATGGGAGTTTTAGGAAATCAATATGTTTACTTCTAATTATGAAGTATAGCATACTGCCCATACATAGGAGGCACTTAATATTTATTTCACGTCCCTAAATTATGAGATTTATGACTTTATAATTATTTGTATAAATATTTTTCTCATAAGAATATAACCTCTTGGTTTCAGTAACCATGTAACTCCTACTTAGCACTCTTCCTTCCGTAGTAAAAATCACTCATTTGCAACTAGTGCATTGATGATTATTAAGTAAATAAATGGACATATGAATGATAGTGAGGCTGAGATATCTATAGGAAAACTAAAAATTCTGCTTGGACCCCGTGTGATTAAATTTAGTGACAACTTTATCTTCAATATCCTGCAATTGCCAGATGGTTGTAGCCATTTTAACATAATACTAATTGGCAGCCTGGAAGCAACGCATTACAGGAATATTTTCCCATGTAACTTTCTCTATTTGGGCAGTGTGGAAATGTTTACCTCTCATGGACCTTAAAGCCCATGAATGTGGACTATTTAATATATTATTTATGTCTTTTATTTTGTTATTTGGGGTGAGATTATTAACATAGCATAAACAGTTTAGCTAAATATTCTTGCCAGCCACAAAATACATGCAAACATGCATAGATCGATGATGCCCTACTTGAAAAATGTTCTATCAACATTTTGCAGAGAAAATGAAGGGATTTGTGCAACTTATCCGAGTTGATTTGAGACTACCAAAGGATATCCGCATAGCTGCTCCTGTGCCTGTATGTGCAGAGCCAATGAGAGGTTTAGAACGCCAACATACATACCAGCACCGAGAGTGCTGTGACACATTAGACTGAGTTTTCATCACTGAGAAATCACAATCTTTCTCAAATTGATTCAGCAAGCGTATCTGAAGATTGTAAGAGAGGTATTTGATTTCATAAGATCACAGCTTGTCTTGCCCATTTGTAGTTGAATCAGTTGTCAATAAGTTCATTTTGAATCGGGCTACATGAAAAATTTTATAATATAGGCACCAGCACAGCATTTTCTGATGAATGTTCTGTAGAATACCAATTTCTCCACTCATTAGTTGGTAAAAATAAAAAAGAAATAGTGGGATATTTTCTCGTCAATTCTATTTGGGAGACCATGAATTCTGACTTTCATAAATTTGCAGAAATTTTGACGTATCAACATATGTTGATTATCCAGACATGTTATTTTCAAAATGTACTTGATCATGAAACCCTAAATTTAGAGAGTGACTTACAGGCTCATCCTACCGTACAACATACCAAAGAAACTGCTAAATTTAACAGTAAATATTGACAGAAATATAAAATTTTTTTTATAGTGAGAAATAAATGTCACAGGAAGATTGAAACTTAGGAAGAAGAAATCTTGAGAATCCCTATTCATAAGTCTAAGGAGTTAGGAATTTAGGAAATCTCCTGACTTCGGGACAAGACTAGATTTATTGTGTGTGTTTGCTTGGTTTGATTTGGTTTGGTTTGGTTTTTGTTTTGCGGCTTAGATATGATTGATATATATGTATATATATCTCAAAAGGTTTATTGAGGTATAACTTTAGAATAAATTTATCACTCAAAAAAGAAATCCTTTACTTTTTAGTTGTCAGTCTCTAATCTCCCTCTCCGATCTGCGTCTAGGCAACTACTAATCTACTTTCTTTGTATGTTAATTTTTTTTGGAACAAGTCATAAATAAAATAACGTAATATGTGATCATTTATGATTGTCTCCTTTCACTTATCATAGTTTTCAAAATGTGTGCATTTTGTAACATACATAAGTATGTCATTTCAGTTTATGGTTGAATAATATTCTATTGCGTGGATATGCCACACAATATTTATCCACTCACTAGTTGGTGTACATGTGGCTTGTATCCACCATTGAACTATTTTTAACAACACCACTATGAACACCTACGTACAAGTTTTGTTTGTACATTCACTTTCATTTCTGTTTGGTATGTACCTAGAATTTCTGGGTCAAATAACTCTGCTCAACTTTTTGAGGAACTAAGAGACTGTTTTCCAAAGCAACGGTACCATTATAGACCCATTAGCTGTGTATGAGGGTTTTGATTTCTCCACATCCTTACCACCACTTGTTCTGTGTTCTGCTTTGTTTTGTTTTGTTTTAAAATAAAAGCCATCCTGTAATGTGAAGTGGTATCTCATGGCGATTTTGATTTTCATCTCCTTAATGATTACTGATGTTCAAGGATCTTCCCATGCACTTTTTGACTATTATTTGTACATTTTCTTTGGAGAAATGTTTATTGGAGTTCATTGCCCATGTTTTAGACTGGGTTGTTTTCTTGCTATTGAATTCCAGCAGTTCTTTTTATACCATGGATGTTAATTACTTATCATATATGATTTTCAAAATTTTCTCCAGTTATATGTTTTCAACATCAATCATGATATCCTTTAAAGCACTAGAGTTTTTCATTGAGATGAAGTCCAGTTCCTCTCCCATCCCCACCATCACCACTCTGGCCTTTGGTCACTTGTGTTTTTGGTGTCATATATGAGATACTACTACCTGATCAAAGATTATAGAGATTTACCCTTACCATTTTTATTAAGAGTTTTATAGATTTAGCTCTTACAGATAAATCAATGATCCACTTTTAGTTAATTTTTGTGTTTTGTGTGAGGTATGAGTTATCTTCATTCTTTTGCTTGAGGATATACAGTTGAGCTATTTGAAAAAAAAAAAAAAAAAAACAACTATTCTTTCCCAGTTGGATGGTCTTGGCATTTTGTTAACAGTCAGTTGACCATAGATATATTTTATTTCTGACTCTCACTTCTATCTTATTCATGTATATATCTATCCTTATGCTAGTACAACACTATCTTTATTACTACCGTTTTATAGTAAGTTTTTAAATCAGGAAGGATCAGTTCTCCATTTTTTATTTTTCCAGATTGTTTTGGCTATTCTGGGTACCTTGGGTTTCCATTGTGAATTCAGGATCAGCTTGTAAACTTACAAATAAGCTAGCTGGTATCATGATAGAGATTGCATTGGATATGTAGATTGATTTGATAATAATTTCCTTCTTTACAATATTAAGCCTTCTAATTTATGAACATAAAATGTCTCTTCCTTTATTTGCTTTTTAACTTCTTAAAAAATTAATAATTTTCATAGTATGAGTTTTGCACTTCTTTTGTAAAATTTGTTCTTAGGTATTGTATTCTTTAAGATGTTGAAAATTGATAGTTTTTTGAAGTTAGTTTTTGGATTGTTTCTTGCAAGTGCACAAAAATTAAGTGATTTTTGCATTTTGATCGTGTATCCTGCAAATTTCTTGAATTTGTTTACTAATATTTTTAAAGATTTTATTTATTTATTCATGAGAGACACAGAGAGAGAGAGGCAGAGACACAGGCAGAGGGAGAAGCAGGCTCCATACAGGGGGCCCCACGTGGGACTCGATCCTGGGTCTCCAGGATGGGGCCTTGGCCAAAGGCAGTGCTAAACTGCTGAGCCACCCGGGCTGCCCTTGTGTACTAATTTTAATATATTTTTCAAATTGATTCATTGGAAATTTCTATGTAAAGATCACATCATCTTTGAATAAAGTGTTGCTTTTTTTTTCTTTTATTATAAATAATTTTTATCTTGTTTTCTTGGCTAATTGATGTTGCTATAACCTCTAGTACAATGTTCAATAGAAGTGGTGGAAGCAGATATCCTTGTGATGTTTGTTGTGAGTATTGCATAGATGCTCTTTATCAAGTTAAATCCTTTTTATACATATATTGTTCAGTGTTTTTATTCAGAAAGATTGTTAGATTTTCGTAAATGCTTTTCTGCATCAATGGATATGATCGTGTTTTGTTTGTTTTGTTTTTTAGTTTTTTATTATATCAGTATGCAGTATCACATCATTGATTTATGGTTGTTAAACCACATTGCATTCCTGGGATAAATCCCACTTGGTCATGTGCTTTTGTTTTAGTTTTGTTTTGTTTTTTTAAGACTTTCTTTATTAATTTGAGGAAGAAAGAGAACATGCATGTGTGCACCAGTGGGGCAAGGGAGTTGGGTAGAGAGAGAAGAAGTAGGCCCCCTGCTGATCAGGGAGCCCAATGTTGGGCCTGGTTCCAGGACCCTGGCATCACCATCTAAGCCAGAAGGCAAACACTGAACCGGACTGAGCCACCCAGGTGCCTCCAGACTTGATCACGTTATATAAAACTTGCTATATGTTGCCGGGTTTTATTATTAGTGTTTTGTAGAGGATGTTTGTGTATTTTGAGGATAGTTTTAACATTATTAATTCAATCTCTTTAATTGTTATAGGTCTATTCAGATGTTCTCTTTCTTTTTAAGTCAGTTTAGGTAATTTGTGTCTTTCTAGAAAATAGTGCATTTCATCTGAATGCCTATTTTATTGGCATACTATTGTTTTAAGATTTATTTACTTATTTGCTCATGAGAGACACAGAGAGAGAGGCAGAGCCACAGGCAGGGGGAGAAGCAGGCTCCACGCAGGGAGCCCCATGCAGGACTGGGTCCTGGGATCACAGCCTGAGCTGAAGGCAAACGCTCAATCGCTGAGCCACCCAGGAGGCCCTATTGGCATAGTATTATTCATAGTACTCCTTTGTAATCCTTTTGTTACTTTAAGGTAGTATTACCTACTCTTTTTATTCTGATTTTAATAAGTTAAGCCTTGTACTTTTTTTTTTCTTGATCAATCTACTGAAAAAAATGTCCATTTTATTGCCTTTTTTAAAGAAAAAAAACAACTTTTGGTTTCATTGACTTTTCTCTATTGTTTTTTCTGTTTTCTCTTTCATTAATTTCCACTCTAATCTTTAGTATTCCCTTCTCTTTGTTGGTTTTGGATTTATTTTCTTATATTTTTCCACTCTCTTAGGAAGGGAAGGTTTGGTTTTTGATGTTTAGATTTTTCTTTTTCTTAAATTTTTTTTAAAGATTTTATTTATTTATTCATGAGAGACACGGAGAGAGCAGCAGAGACACCAGGCAGAGGGAGAAGCAGACTCCTTGCAGGGAGCCTGACGTGGGACTTGATCCCAGGACCCCAGGATCATGACCTGAGACAAAGGCAGATAGACACTCAACCACTGAGCCACCAAGGTGCCCCAACATTTTTTTCAATTATAATATAGGCATTTACAGCTATAAAATTCTATGAATTTCTTTAGCTGAACCCTATAATGTTATGTTTCATTTTATTCCTCTCAGTATTTTCCATCTTGTCTTGTGATTTTCTCTCTGACCATTGCTTAATAGTATATTAATTAATTTCTATATATTTGTGAGTTTCTCAAATTTCCATCTATTATTGACTTCTAATTTTATTCCATTGTAGTTGTAGACCATATTTTGGTTTTTTTTTTATGGATTGACCCTTTTATTGTTATTATTGATACAGCTGCATATAATTTTACGTTTATTTTTGTTTTTATTATGTGTCATGTGTTCTTTGTTGTTGTATTTTATCCTTTTTGGGTGCTCTTTTTTTAAGTAAATTTATTTATTTATTTATTTATTTTTATTTATTTATTTACAAAAGTGTTTCAGTGTGTGGGCAACTCTTACAACAATTTCACTGGTGTGGCTGGAATCAAATAACTATATAGTTTTCCTGAAGCTAAAATAAATAACTATTTTCATCAACAGATTTATTGGGATTCACGGAATTATTTGGTGAGCAGGTCCCTAAGAAAAGAGTAGGTTTTATGCCACTATGTTTGGTAGGAGCACAAAATCATTGTAATTTGATTAAATAAATAATATATCCTAATTATGTGCTCCAAGATTGCAGGTCAAGGCTTTATGCTACACTAACTTGAATAGTTTTATGCATAGGGGTTTCCATTCACAGATAAGTGCTGCAGGAGACAAATCTGGACCTTGTGTTAAGCTAAAGGGATGTAGAATTTACAGTATTCTTGGTATATCCAAAAATATATGCCTCTTAGTCATTGGAATGCTGTAGTAAGGCTTAAGGTAACTAAAAGGAGGCCATCTGTGCCCACTGTATTCGGTACCTATGGTCTCAACCAGGTATGAGATAAGGTCTATGACTGCAAAATCATTCCTAATCACTAGAGATCAGATTAAATGTATAGTTCTCAGCATTATCCTGGTTAGGTCTGTCTAAAAAAAATTAAAATAAAAAAAAACTGGGCAGAGATAATTCTGAGGAGTCACAGGACAGTGATATTGGATGAGCTAAAGTACTAAAGAACAGGGACTGATGCTTCCAATGAGTTTACATTTATCTGGTTAAGATAAGAAAGCATTTAATGGAGAGCTTTGTGCTGTGGCTGAGTACAAAATGTTGATATCGCTGTGTATAGGGGTCTCCTGTGAAAGTCAATATGGATCAACAATGCACTTCAAGTTCCATTTGTTGGAGGAACAAAATAACTGTAGATTCTATTTTTTGTTCTCCTGAGGGCAGATGTTTCTGATGAACAGGCATTAACGTTTCTTCCATTAGGAACTTTTAAAAATATAAATTAATGTCTTGGTATTGTGGCTTCTGTAGCAGTCTCTTGTGTTTTAGAAGAGCATGAATCAATTCACCAAGGCTACAGCCCTCTCACATTGTAAACCAGTGAAATTAAGTTTGTGAATCTGAAAAGCTGAAAAATTACTCCTGAGACTGAGGAAAATGTGAGAATAAGACTGAGAAGCCATGATTCCCTATCCATCTTCCCACACACTTACATAGCCTCTGTCATCTGGGAAAGGAAGAAAGGTTTTTACCAGGCCGGTTAAAAACTGTGAATGTGACCTAGATAATTCTTGAAGAATTTAGGTTGAACCACTGCTTTTAATGTCTACTGGAAAGGAAACTAAGCCTTCACTCCTTAGAATGAAATTGTGGTTAAACAAATGTATCAAAAGGGCTAAATCGAGATCTTAAAAAAATCTGTACTTCCAGCTAAGCTGTCTGAATATATTTGGTCATTCTCTAAAATAGTCTTATCATATTTAAATCACAGGAAATACTGTGCGTGTGTGTGTGTGCGTGTGTGTGTGTGTGTAGTGGTAGTTTAAATAACAACCGAACATTATTCTCAGCCATAGGAATAAACAACTTCTCCACAAGAACAAAAACTTGGCATTCAAGAAATATCCAACCTGGAATTATAATGCTATAAATAATTTTTTTCACCCAAAATATGATATTTTATCCCTTACTAGAGTTCTCCTTTGCTATGTTACTCAAGAAAATAAATTATGTAATAAATTTTAATATTCTCAGCTTCCTTTTTTAATTAGAACAGGAACAGAGGATAAGCAGGATGACTGTCTGGCTTGATGCCTAGCTCTTTTATAGATCTCCAATAAATTTTTTGTGAATGGTTCACAATTGGTATAAAACAACATCAGAAAAATGAAAGTGGAAGAAACTTGAACTGTTTAGCACATAAAGATAAAATCTCTATGTTGGCATTCCCAATATCCACAATTTAATGGAAAGAGCTGTTGGACATGATTTGTCCTGCTTCTAAGGAAAGCAAATTTAAAAGAAGGAGAGATTTGGTTTTAAAAAAAAAAAAAACAGTAAGAACTGCCCCACAGTAGTTTAGCTTTTTGAGCTTCACTCAGTAAGGTGGTTCACTGACTAAAAACAGTGAAATGCCATTTTTTTTCCTTAGAGATCTTAACTAGTTGACCTAAAATGTTTCCTCTAGTATCAAGCCTATAAAATGTAAATATCTTATGCTCTCAATTAATTTGTTTATTCACCCATTAATTCATTCTCATTTAATTTTGAGTATCTCCTTTTTTCGCCCTACTTATGTTAGTTACTAATGATCAGCATTTTGGAAGCTGCACATTGCCCTTGCCCCCTCATGGCTTCAAGAACAGTAGAGACAAGAAGTAGATAGCAGTGTCAATATTACGTGTGAAGAGCTATAACTGAGAAAGGGGAAGTTAGGGAAGCAGAGAGCAGAGGCTTTTCAGCCCGAATACTCTTGACAACAGTGTGGAGGATTCAGGTACCACCAAGGAAAATTCATATGGTTCCAGATACTTACGTCAAATATCCGGAGACCAAAGTAATGTATGGACCATCAAAGAATCAAGAGGCCAGAGTCATGTTTAGATGGAGGGAAGAGGAAGAACAGAAAGTCCATTCTCACTGAGACTCCTACTTCAATTAATTCCCCCAGAGGTTATTCAATTGTAGTAAAGTATTTTCTACATAAGTGACATACTACCCAGTTACACTCATTACTGAATTGCCATGAAGTAAGGTGATCTGAGATCATGAAGAGATGGAAGTTTTAAGTTTAGCTGTGCAAGTGTTTTCTGAAATTTAATTGACATTTGAGATGTACCCAGCCCGCATAATACACTCTGCAGCTCCAAAGGTTGGATAACATTAACTTTGAAGTCTCCATATCAAGGGATGGAGAAAGCTCACTTAGCTTTTCCGTAAATACTTTCCTTAAAAAGTCTTCCCATATGATGCAACAGTTTTTCCCGGTGGTGGTAGGCAATATGTCGAGGTAAAAGATTTTGCCCCAAGAGGCATCATGAAGTAGCAAAGTAGAATGAATGTAGACATTCTCGTTCTGGGCACACTCCCTGTACTTCTTATTCCTGTCCACGCTCTTTTGTAAATGAACTATGCTGGACATTTTTGTAAAATACAGTCACATAAGTCTATATGAACACACTATGAATAACGGCTCTTGATGGATTTCTACCTTCCTAATTTCAAAGGTTACAGGTATGTGAAATTAGGTTAATGGCTCAGAAAGTTTATTTTACAATTGGTGCCTAGAGGGTTGGGGTGGGGAAAGTAACACACACACACACACACTTCCATATTAAATTTGGGCAAAGTTGGCAAATCATTAATTGACGATATAAAAACAGATGACAGTCACAGGAAATTAAGCCACACTTATACACTTTTACTTGGCCCCAGAATTTTGAGGGAGACATCAGTCACTTATGCTACCCACAAAGAGAAGGACTGGTGAGAGGTTAAATATGTAATATGTGTTCCCTTGTTGTGCCCCTTTTATGTGTGTCACTCAACAAAGTATGTCCGTTATTTGAATCATTATTTGAGAATATATACAAATATCTAAGACCTTCTTTCTTTTTCTCCCACTCCAGTTTTACTGAAATATAGTTCACATAACAGAAATTCACCAAATTTAAGTATACAAATCCAACTTTATCCATATCCAATTTTAAAATATTTCTATTACCGGTAAAAACAAATTTTAAAATATTAGGGTTATTTTCCTTATCTTCTTGTCCTCAGTCTTAGAAAAATACAAGTCTACTTCCTGTCTGTATGGATTTGCCTATTCACAACATAGTTTCAAGGTTTATCTCTGTTGCAATATATATCAGTACTTCACTTCAATTTATGGCTGAATAATATTCCATTGTGTGAGAATATCACTTACTATTTATCGATTTAGCAGGTGGGAGGTATTTGAATTGTTTCCACCTTATGTACAATACTTTTTTGAACATTTGTGTACACTTCTTCTTCTTTTTTGGTAGACATACATTTTTGTTCCACTTGGCTATTATACCTAGGAGTGGATCCGCTGGGTTATACAGTAACTTTGTAATTAGCATTTTGTAGAACTGGCAACATGTTTTCCAAATTGGCACCATTTTACATCCCCACCAGCAATGTTTATGGGTTCAAAATCCTTCTCATCATAGTCAACATCTGTTTTGTCTATTTTTATTATAATGATCCTAGTGAGTATGGAGCGGTATCTAATTAAGGTTTTGATTTGTGTTCCTTAATTACTAATAATATTGCATGGGCTTATTAGACATTATATATCTTTTTTGTAAAAATGTCTGTCTAAATCCCTTGGCTATTTTTTATTTGGTTTTGTATCTATTTATTTTTGAATTGTAACACATACTTATATATACAAGAGCCTCCACAGCTATAGGATGTTCAAATGTGTTCTCCCATTCTTTAAATTGTCTTTCCACATTCTTGATGGTTTCATTCACAGCACAAAAGTATTATGTTTGATATGGAGCCGTATACTTGTTTTCTTTTGCCCATTATGCTTTTGGTGTCATATCTAAGAACCAGTGCATAATCTGAGATCGCAAAGATGTGTTCCAATATTTTCTTGTAATAATTATTTTAGTTGTAGCTCTTACACTAAAATTAGTGCTGGAATTAATTTTTGCAATGACAAAAAGATGGCCAGATAGAGGCCATCTTCATTATTTTAAAATATATAGATAACATATCGTCACTTTACCATTTTTTGAAAAGATGAATCTTGCCTCCATGGACATGTCTAAGCACTCTTTCAAAAAATTATTGACCAGAAAGTTAGGGGTTTATTTCTGGACTGTCGATTCTATTTTATTAATACAGACATCTGTTCTTAAGACAGAATGACACTATATTGATCACTGCAGCTTCTTTGTAAATTTTGAAATAAGAAGTAGGAGGCCTCCAAGTTTATATCTTTCTCCAAGATAAATTTGACTCTTTCAGATCACTTGTATTTCCATATGAATTTTGGGATAATTTTGTCACTTTATGCCAAAAAGCCAGATGGGAGTTTGATACAGATTGCATTGAATCTGTAGATCAATTTTAGGTATGTCCCCATTTTAACAATATTAAGTCTTCCAATCTGTGAAAATGGGATATATTTCCATTTATTTAAATCTTCTTCAATTTCTCAGCAATGCTTTTGTAGTTTTCAGGCCTTCATTATTAGTTTTATTCCTAAGTATTGTATTTTATTCTTTTAGATGCTATTGTAAATGGAATTGCTTTCTTCATTTGATCTTCACATTTTGCTCATTGCTTATGTATAGAGCTAAAATGGACTTTTGTATATTGAGCTTGTATCTTGTATCTTAGCTTACTTATCAGTTCTAATTGTGTACGTGTGTTAGTGAACTCCTTAGGGTAGTCTATATAAAAGATCATGCCATCCACAAATAGAGATAATTTATCCCTTTTCAATCTAGATGTCACTTATGTTTCTTTCTTAATTGTCCTAGGATATCCTGTACAACATAAAAGAAAAGTGGTGAAATCAGGTATTTTTGTCTTGTTCGTAATCATAGGATATGATATTCATTTTTTCACCACTGAATGAGATTTTAGCTGTGGAGTGTTTTCCGCAAAGTCTTTTACCAGGTTGAAATGTTTCCATATTTTTACTAGGTTTTTGAGTATATTTATCATGAATGAATGTTGGATTTTGTGATATACTTTTCTATGCTTCTGCTGAGATAAGAATTTAGTGGGGTTTTCTTGTTTTGTTTTTATTCTTTTAATAACTTATATTACATTACTTGATTTTTAGATATTTGGTTTTTAGATATTAAATCAATCACAGAATCCTGAGATAAATCCCTCTTGGTCATGGTGTATAATACTTTTATACATTGCATTCATTCCTTTTTAATATTTTATTTATTTATTGGAAAGAGAGAGAGAGAGCACTAGAGAGGTAGAATAAGCATGGGTGAGGGGCATAAGGAGAGGGAGAAGCAGGCTCCCCGCTGAGCAAGGAGCCTGATGCAAGGCTCATCCCAGGACCCCGGGATCCTCACCTGAGCTGAAGGCAGCCTCTTAACCTATTGAGCGACTCAGGCAAGTCCATTGCATTCATTTGTTAATTACTTTGTTGAAATGTTTTGCATTCATTCCCATTCAGGGCATTGGTTTGTTGTTTTGTTTTCTTGTGTGATTTTTGTCTCTTTTGGAGATGAGGTTAGTCTGTCCTCAAAGAGTAAATTCAGAAATGATTTTATTCAAAAGTTTCATAAAATTCACCAATGAAACCATCTGGTCTTGGACTTTATGGAAAGTTTGAATTTACTAATTTAATATCGGTATATTTTATATCTGTATTTAGAGTTTATTCTTGTTAAGTCAGTTTAGTTACTTTGTGTTCTTCTAGGAATTTTCTCATTTTATATAATTTATCTAATTTGTAGGCACCAAATTCATTTGTGACCTTGTATGTCCTTTATATTTTGAAGATTAGTAGTTATGCTCTTTTTGGATGATTTTTGAATGTTATTCTTCTATATTTTCTTCTCCTTTAAGAGTTGAAGTAAAGTTCATCCATTCATAGGATCAAGCCTGTGTCAATCTCTGAGCTCATTGGGGATTCTCCTTGAGATTCTCTCCTTCCTCTCCCTTTGCCCCTCTGCTACTGTCTCATCCATCCATCCATCCATCCATCCATCCATCCATCCATCCATCAAAAAACATGCTTCCTGCTATGGGCATGCATATAGACTTCTAGATACCAAATATATTTAGGAGTTTCCCAATGCTCTTATTCTCCAAATTTGTCAGTCTTCAATTTTCCTCATATGCTTTCAGCATGTCAATTGTTTGTTCCACCCGCAATCTTGTTCAAGTAGCAGCAAACAACTTTTTCATGCTTTTCCTTATTTTTGAGGAATAACCTCCATGGAGCTATTTTTTACCCTGAGAGAGTCCAATTTAAGTAAAGGCAAGTCCTTTGCATCAATCCTTAAGGGAGTCCCAATACATGTCAAAACAGTGTACTAAGAACAAAGTCAGCTCTGCTACCTCCAGAATCAGGGAATCACACCAGGAATGGAGGCTGCTTGGAAGACAAACCATTATCTTCAAGAGAGCTACAGAGGTAGGGAGGGGGTGAGGTAAGATTAGGTTAAAATGCCACAAAGTTCTCCTATCATGTTTCAGTCACCTTACTCTTTGTGTTTTCTTGGTTGTTATAAAATTTTGACAATTTCCCAGAGTTCTGCCAACAAACTTAGTTTTTGCTGGCTTTTTGGAGGGATGGACTATTGGAATCCCTTTTTGTACCATTATTACTCAGAAATTGTTCTTAAGACCCATTGTGTTGTGAGACTTGTCCTTTGTTGATGGATTTGTGTGTGGCTTGGGTACTGCTTCACATCTTCCCCACATCCTACTCTGGGTATTCCTCAGTGGGTATAGCCTAGTACATTCATGAAGCCACCGGACCTCCAAATTTTGTGTGATCCTATGAGTGTGCTCTTTATGACTATATCCCTTATTCTTTCTTTTACCATTCTGAATTGTCTGTTGTCTGGGGGTTTTTGGTTTTGTTTTGTTTTGCTTTGTTTTTTTTTTTTTTTTTTCTGGTTGTTCTGAATATCATGAAGCTACCAGTCTCCTATTTATTGTACTCTACCAAGTACTCCATTGTTTTCAACAATTTTCTTACACATGCAATTAATTCTCCGTAGTCTGTTTCAAATATAATCAGTCCCTTCAGTGAGATCTGTATCTTTCTATCATTAATGCTGCTTTGACCTCTGGGCACAACCTCTCCATCACTGCACCAGAGCTATGGGCAGAGACATTAACCTCTTTCTTCCAGAATGAGTCTCATTCTATGAGCCAAATCAGGTCAGGATGTTATTCCTTGTTCTTGGCTTGCCTTTCCCAATCTGAAGCCTCAGCCTTACAAGCATTTGAGAGTGAGTGTGATCAGAGCCCCAGTATTCTCAGATTACCACACTTTTTTAAAAAATTTTTTATTTATTTATGATAGTCACAGAGAGAGAGAGAGAGAGGCAGAGACACAGGCGGAGGGAGAAGCAGGCTCCATGCACCGGGAGCCTGATGTGGGATTCGATCCCGGGTCTCCAGGATCGCGCCCTGGGCCAAAGGCAGGTGCCAAACCGCTGCGCCACCCAGGGATCCCTCAGATTACCACACTTAACCTAGAGTTTCCACCCAAAAATTTGGGCTCTGTGCTAAGTGCAGAGTCTGCTCGGTATTCTCTCTCCCTGGCCCTTTCCGCCTCCCACTCATGTAAGCTCGCTCTCTCTCTAAAGTAAATAAATAAATTAAAAAAAAACAAGAGCCATATAATATCTATATTATCTATAAACAGGCATACACACATATGCTGCATAAGTGCATACATTTTTTTTCTCATTAAGATGACAGAAAACAAGAATCACGACTGAATGTACATTTGTGTAAACACACCTACACACAAATATACACATATTCTTTCTTCCTAAGAGGAAAATGACAATGTCGTATGATACAGTTTGTTAAGTATTGTGTTTTCACTGACAGGACAAACCACCAATGTTGTATTTTTAAAGCCATCTCATTGAACTTAGGAATCTGTGAACCTCAGTTAAGATACTCAAGAAACAGAAACAACTGGTATAAATGTATTATTTTTTTTTAAGATTTATTTATTTATTCATGAAAGACACACACACAGAGAGAGAGAGAGAGAGAGGCAGAGACATAAGCAGAGAAGTAGGCTCCATGCAGGGAACCCATAGCAGGACTCAATACCGGGTCTCCAGGATCAGGCCCTGGGCTGAAAGTGGCACTAAACCACTGAGCCACCCGGGCTGTCCCAAATGTGTTGTCTTAAACAACTTTCAATTGTTGAGTTACATATGAATCAAAGCAGCCAGATTCAAAGTTCAAATTGTGGCAACAAATCTCAGGTAATTTCAAATTTTAGCTGCTTTCCTGTTCTGCAGTCTTAGTCTCTATAGCCACATAGTAGTAGGTGAAGGAAGAACTCTAATAGACTCAGAGATTCATGTCCATATGGGAAGAGTTTTTTTCTGAAAGCCAAATATCTATTAGTCCCATTGGTTTGATTTTAAGATAAGCTTATTCCCAAGCTCTAAGGAGAAGAAAAATTCTAGATGGTCAGGCTGTGGTCTAGTCTCTAGGGTCTTGCTGCTCTATTCCAACCTGGGTCTCTCGATAATTATGATAACTATGATACCTTGATGACCTTGATAAGAATATAGCTTTGAACAAATTACTTAATCCTTTTGCTTCTAATTTGCATTTATAAATAGTGAATAATAGCAATGCTTGAGTCACAGATTGTTTTATTAAAATTATGAGATCATGACCTGAGCTAAAACCAAGAATCAGATGTTTAATGGACTATGTATCCAGACACCCCAGTTATTATGGTTCTTGTTTGTTTGCTTTCATATTGGCAAAAAAATAAAGTTCAGGTTCACGATACTATTGTGAACACCAACACATTCCCATGCCACTAAGAAATACATCTATTCTGAATGATTTATAAAATTAATGAGACCCATTAATATGAGTTGAAAGACCGATATTCTCTATTTTACTATACAAAAGAAAATTATTACATAAAATGTGGTTTGTAATGTACAGTTTGCTTTATCTGACACTAAAAACACAGAACTCCCAAAGTTGGAAGGAGTATGCCCTGGAGTTACTTGCTTATCCTGTCATGGTACATTTAATTTAAAGGTCTGTATAACTCAGAGAGATACTTTCATGTTTGTTCTGTTTGACTTCTGATATGTCTCTCCTAATCTTGACAACAAGAACAAGATTGTGGGGAGATCAAAATAAAATGTATATCATTCATCATGTTACTTGCAAGGAACCACAGAAAAAGGAACAATCAATTATGGTTTCTGAGTCCCTGTCTCTGATACCTCTCTCTCCCACCTCTTTTCCTATGCAGCCTAGTAAGAATACAAACATGCTTGCAACAATATGAGGAACCTTTTTATGCAGACATGAACGAAATATTCATCATCTTTGCATATCCTACAATGCCTTTTCAGGGCCTTTTACAAGGAAGAAGTCACTAAATGGTGCTTGATTAATATTTGTAAAATGTAGTAGGTTTACAATGCTGGTAACAATCCACTACATTGATAAACCTGTCTCTATGTCTAAAGACTCCATATGGAATGAGGTTTATCTGTCTATCATCTATTCCTCTATCTATCTATCTATCTATCTATCTATCTATCTATCTATCTTAACTTGAAAAGTTTTATTTTCTTTAATTCAGAAAAATCTTATAATGATAATGTTTTCCCGTCTTATCTTTGCATGTCAATCAAAACCTAATGGAATCATCACAGTAACCATCACCTCAGGTAAACTGTTTTATTTATATATGATATATATAAATACATAAAATGTGATATATAATATATAAAATAATTATCTATATAAATTCATATATAATGTATAAATTATAGTATTACAATATTGTAACTAATATTTAAATATATATTTGTATATAATTTCTATATTGTATATAAATAATACCAATTTTTCCATTGCACTTACATTTCTATATTTTATTTCCTAAGCACCAAAAAATTCTACCTAGGTCTTATATTTCTTCTGTTTTAAAGAGTCTTATAATTTAACAGACAGTGAATGACAACCCAGATGCTTTTCTTTGTGGTTTAGGTTGTTCCCTTCTAGAACTCAATCAGAGATAACACAGACCTTCAGATGCAAGCACGTCCATCTTTACCACTATAGTAATTAAAAGGGGTATTGTTATCCACTGTGGATATGGTACAAGTGATCTTCTGGCTCCAAAGTTCCAAGTTAATTTTATTTCTAAACTTGAATTCAAAAAGAAAGAGTATAATATCACTTTCACACACAAAGAATCATTACCTATTGGAATCATTCTTGTTGAAATCTCACAGCTCATTGATGTCTGCCTTCGGCTCCAGGCATGATCCTGGAGTCATGGGATCGAGTCCCAAATCCCACTCCTTAGGCTCCTTACAGGAAGTCTGCTTCTCTTTCTGCTTATGCCTCTGGCTCTCTCTCTGTGTCTCTCATGAATAAATAAATAAATAAAATCTTTAAAAAAATGTCAGCTCATTGAGATTCTAGTCTTGATGCTAGCACTGATTCACTAATGATCATGCACGAGTCCTTATGCCTCCAAAGCAAAGGACATTGGCCAGTAGCCAGACAATTCACTGTTAGAACTTTCCATTCATTCATAGGAGGGGGAAAATGACCTTGTTGGTCTTTACTCCATGTTGATATTCTAATTCCTAATAATCTTTGTTACAAAATGCTGATAATATTTTGTCTCATTGGTTGTACACAGATTTATTTCAAAGATTCAAATAAGATAATGGATATGGAATTACTTTGAGAATGTAAAAATAGGCTTTGTTTTCCTGATTATAACTTGACAACAAAGGTAATTGTTAAAAGAATGAATAAAGGTATGGTTCTTTGTATTTTTACATTGTGCTACTGGCTAAAGATTTCTGAGGCAATACAAGAAAGTGTTAACTGCGCAACACTTACTGCATTAAGCCAAGTCATAGAGTCAAATGGAGCCATGCCCAACTTTGCTTGTTTGTGCATTCAGGCTTGGGCCGATGTCTGTAGGAATTTCCATCCATATGTTAGGCAATGGCCTGGAGTAAAACATGCTCAGGATCACGGTTATTTGCCAGGTTAGGTTGCTGTAATACTTTATAGAACAGCGGGAATATGTTTTCCAAGAGTACACAATAGCTCCTAAATAGCTGTCGTGCCATGATTTAGAGATTTTAAACTCATTCCCATGTTTAATTCATCATACAACTCTGTTTTGACATGGTAATATACATTTCTTCATTTTTTTCTTTTTCTTTCCTTCTTTCTTTCCTTCCTTTTTTTTTTTTTTTTTTGGATGATGTCTATTTCTTGCAAGTTGCCTTTCCCAATTTGGTATATTTTTTGATGGATCTCAACAACAAAACCAGCATTTGGATTCCTTTTAGAGAAAGAAAAGGCAACAAAGTGAGTAAAGCAGACAGCAGGATTAGAGAACTCTGTGATGGAATACTAGCAATCCGTGAAGGAAGGGAAAGGATGAGTGTTCAAGGATACTAAATTAAAACAAAACAAAACAAAACAAAACAAAAACCAACCAAATAAAACAAAAACAGATTTGGCAAAATCAAATTCGGAATTGCAGCTCCTCTAAACTACTGGGTGCCTGTACACCTGTATAAAGTGAGATAGAAAGTAGTTGCATTCCTCAGTAACTTTAGCTTCTTTCTTTCTTCCTTTTTTTTTTAAGAGGCGGGAGAAGCAGAGGGAGAAGAGAGAGAATCTTAAGCAGGCTCCATGCCCAGTGCGGAATCCAATGCAGGGCTCAATCTCAGGATCTTGAGATTAGGACCTGAGCAGCAATCAAGAGTGGGATGCTTAACTGACTAAGCCACCAGCTGCCCTAACTTTAGCTTCATTTAATAGGAATTTATTAGTCTTTATAAAATTAGAAGGTGCAAGGAAGCGATCCAGAGCTAGAACAGGGATTAAATGGTGTCATCTAAGACTCTAACTCTTCCAATTATTCTATTCCATCATTTTAGGAGTTATGGCTTTACATATTTCTGATTTTCACCTCATAGTTCCGTGGTATCACTAAAGATGGTTACTAAACCTCTGGATATTAATGTTTTCTACAATAAGAAGGAAGAAATATGGCAAAGTGCAACATAGTTTACTCTAGGAGGGGTTATATTTTCATATCAGAAAAGAAGTTCACCCTACCTAATTTAATCCTGTTTAATATTATCTAGAAGTGGGTAAGATGTGTGTCCTTAGACCAACTGGTCAAAGGAATACAATTTCTAAAAATTGTAGATTAATTGTTCTTTGGGATGAGGACCAGAAGTCTGTGTTTAACCAATATTCCATGTGATTGTGATGCTGGCTAAAGTTTGAGAATCACTCACGTATGATTGCAGGTTGGGTGGAGCCTAGCATTCCTAAGTCAAGAACACTTTACTTTAGATCTAAATAGACCAAAAAATATGACAACAAGCTAGAAATAGGGCTGGAAAGGTGTTGGCGATTGGAAACCTACATCCCAAATCTCTTAGGAATTCATCTAAACTCTTTAGGTTTCAGAGTCTTCTTCCTATTTAATATGAGGTTAATTTCCCTTATATAATAATATAAGCACAGTGGAAATAATGAAATGGTAGTATGCTCAATATTAACATAGAATGATGAAATGATGAACAGCAAATAAACAAGGAAAGAAACAAACCTGACTTGATACTACAGTGGAATTCGAATGTGAAGGTGAGGATCAGAATGAGAAACTAAGAGACAAATAAATGTTGAAAGATAACAGACAAGAAGGGTTATGGTATCCAAGAGTTTTTATCATTGTCCAATAAGAAATGCATCCTTTAGCCTGAACAACATTCAGAGTGTGACTCTGCTCTGCTATAGCATGACACATATTGTGAATCAACCCACAATCAAGAAAAAGCAATTAAATTGCTTAGAGAAGCTTTTTTCCTGAATGAATAGTGAGAGCAAAGCATTTTGCTAAATTAATTGAAGAAGCAAATATCCACAGAAATCAGCTGATTAAATCCAACATTGGAATGGGAGACATTTATAAATTATAGTTGATATTAAGGGTAAACTTCTAATAGGAATAAAAGCTTTTTAAAATTGACCAATAAAAACATAGATGGTATGGGAAAAGAAAGTCTGGGACACAAAAGGTTGACAGAGGAACATGGACAAAGGAATTGAGACCACACTGTGCTTTCTTGGGCCTTATTGTTCAAAAATTCCCATTAATCCCTTAGTAGAGGAAGAATTAAACCTTATTATTATAATAAATTGGATAATATTAAAATTTTGAATTTTATAATTATGCAACATTAAGCACATTATGAACTCTGTCTGATTATCATTCTAAAGTGAAAGTCAAGTCATTCTCAATTTATAATTTTGTTATCTTTATAATGTTGTGAATTAAAGAATCCCTCCAGACAGCATAGGTAATAACAGCGAGAAGCACACGTGAATGCTAAGTATAAATCTAAGAGCTCAGAAGGAGTTAAAAAAGAGAAACGAAGCCCCTCCACCCCCAAAAGAATGTTATTTCAACAGCATTGTTTCCGACTGGACTTTTTGAAACACTAAATGGATGTCAGAGTAGTTCATAAGAGAAACAGTTAATAATTTAAAATACCATGAAATGCTAGGGTAGACAGTAAAGGGAATCTATTTGTGGTCTTTCATGACTTATGTAATGCAAAAAAAAAATCCCTATGGATAAGTGTCTTTGTAATTATTTCAGTCGGAAAGATAGTTTACACCTGACCAGCTGGTAACCAGCAGGAAAAGAAATCCATAGACACTGATACTGGGTCTATTTTGTGCCTGACCAGGCTAATTTGTCAAGGACAATCAATTTGGTCACTGAAGAGAAACAGGGCATGTCTAAGGAAAACTGGTAATATATTTGTCCTTCAGAGCTTATACCTGTCAAATGGGATATTTTTTGTAGTCAACTCATTGTTGCTCTGATTTAAATTCTTTCCACAGTGGAACAGCAGTACAGTAATTTTGAAAATGACATATTAAGTGAAGCTATTTATTTACGCTTTACTCTATATTATTATATTTGGAAACCAGAAAGAATCATGTGATATAAAAAATGCAGTATGTTTTCTGTTTAAAGAAATGCACATTTTATATCACAATCTGATGGGTAGAACTATGAGATTCTGAATCGAATAAATATGTGCAACACCCAGAAAGCAAGTTACATGGGAAAAACATCAACCTCCATAGAATCCCAAGGTCACCATTATCTTTTCCTCTAGCTCATTGTCCTACATTATGACCTAGGAGAGGCTCCTTTTTATTGCTAAATGAGAGGACTGGACTCACATAACCTTTTTCTCAATTATTCCAGATTTAAGTTTATGAACACTCTATTTGGAAGTACATATGAATGTATGTGTGCTTTAAAATATAGTTATTTTCTTATAAAAAATTTCTATAAGGCTTGAAGCAGGCAGTTCTTTAAAAAATAAAATAAATAAATATGTTATTTATGTGATAAATATAAATGTATATTTGTTTTATGTAACAAATATGAATATATATAAATAAATATATTATACTTCTATATTAATAAATATTTATAAAATAAATATAAACACATACACACATTTTTATATATAAATAGAAAGGAGCAGTCAGAAAACAGAAATTACAAGATTTTAAGAATTTATTAATACAGACACTATTTAAACATACGTAGAGAAGTTTAAGTTACACCACAAAGGATGGTTCATTATTCCAAGGTTTTAACTACTTGAAGGTATAAAAAGGTAACTAAATAGAAGAAATTAAGGGAACCTAATAGGTGAATGTTCTATATTATAGGCAACTTTGAAAGGAGATTTCATTTAATTCAGAAACAACCAGTCAGACGTGATTGTGTAGAGAGGAAATACACACTCTCTCACCTGCCCCGTAGGCTTCTGTCTTGGCTCCCCGTGGGCCAAGCCAATAAAAGCCTGAGTGTAAAGGCGCTCCACTGGCTAGCTCCATACTTGGCAGTCTCAGTGGGGGTAGAGTGAGTCTGCGGAAGAATAGAGCAGATTGGACAAGATTGGGCAGTGGATCTGGAGGGTCAAAAGAAAGATATTTCACTTCATTGGCTTTGCATTTAAATTCAACGATTGGATTGTATTCCAACAAATTACTGCTATAGTGAATTACTGTTAGCTTTTCTATAGTCTTTGTGTATAACTTAATCTATGTGACCCTAGTTTACCTTGATTTATAAAAAGGTATATTTGTATTATCTCAAAACCATTTGCTTCCCCCCAAAAAAGTAAAAATGACTATGAATGCATAAATAAGATCTTCCTTAGGCCTAAAACTGTTCTTGGACATTCGTTTATTACTACTGCTTTGTATGAGAAAAGTTGATAAAATTGTTGGATATATGTGCTGACTCTACCTCTATTATTATAAACACTTAAAAGAATGGTGTCTGGCGGGCTCAGTTTGCAGAGTATCTGACTCTTGATCTCCAGGTTGTGATCTCAAGCCCCATGTCAGTTGTAGAGATTACTTAAAAAAAAATTAAAATTAAAAAAATTAAAAAAATATTTAATAAAAGTCAGGTAAGAATAAATGTCATTGTGTGTCCCTGTGTGATTTTACTGAAATCTGGAATGCAGTTAAAATGGAATAATGTGGGAATTCCACATATCAGTCTCCAATTGAAAAGTAGCAGCTAGGATAGATTATACCAACTAAAACAACTTTCCTTATATACTGTTACATGCCTTAAACAATGAAAAAACGCTGAAGAAAAAAACTGTCTTTATGAGTCACACTCTACATTCATCTGCTTACTTGAAACTCCTAACGTGATCCCACCAGAGTACTGGGTAAAACTGAGATCGACACCTCTTTCACTAGGGAACATTTTCTCTTAGTGTTTGTCCGTTTTTGTTTGGTTTGGTGCGGGGAGTTGTTTTTGTTGTTCTTATTTGAATTTTAGAAATATAAAGGGAATCAGGAATATTCATGAAGTATAAGGTTTGAGATCATTGATTTGGAAATGAAGCCAAATAAAACAAATTCTATATCACCTGGTGTAAGAAATAAGAGAGGTCACTGAACACCTAACGAGAGGCCAGGAAGAGCTTTGAGGCCTGGTTTCTGCTCCAGCTTAAAGATCTGGCAGCTCATGTTTAAATGGAAACAGAGGTCACGTCAATTTATGGATACATCTGAAACATGGATATAGCTCAGTGCAACACACCTTGACATGGTAAATCTAATTCAATTATGGAGAGAACTGTTTTTCCATTTCCTACTTCCTTTGCAAATCTTATGAGGAAAAAGAACTAATAATTAAGTGTTTTATATGTGCGTATACATGCATATATATATGTTACATATAATGTGTTACATATGTTATATGATGTTATACACACACACACATATATTACATATCATTGTTCAAACACAATGATAATTACTTAAAGAATTTTGCTTGTAAGGATTTAAATGAGGGGCACTTGAGTGGCTCAATTGGTTGGGTGGCCACCTCTTGATTTTGCACAGGTCATGATCTCAGGTTCATGAGGTTGAGCCCCCACATCAAGCTTCATGCTCAGCGCCAAGTCTGCTTGAGATTCTTCTTCTCTCTCCCTCTGCTTTTCTCTTCATTCATGTGTTCTCTCAAAATAGATAAATAAATAAAATCTTTTTTCAAAAGGATTTAAATGAATAGGTGAGGGAGGTATCACTATAAATGATGGCTTTACTGTATGTCTGGGTGAATGGAGACACTTTCTAGACTCTAAGAACATTGTTAATTTAAGGTGGTAAACAGAGCAATAATTGTTAACTGAGAGACAGTGTAAGTTAGCCAAGTAGTTTAGGTATGTCCCGTTCAGCCTGTAGTTGAGGCAAAACAGGGGAATCCAAATTCTCACCTCTTCAAACTTTTTTCCATTGTCTAAAAAAAAAGAATCTTACCAAGAGTACTTAAATAACCCATACTTCTGCTATAATATAAACACTACTGCATTCATACAAAGATCATAAAATCTATATCAGATACAAATGGGTTCAAATACAAGTTCTACTCTTCATTAATTGCATGAACAATGTCGACTACATTAACCTCTGTGCCTGTTTTCTAATCTATGAGCAGAAATAAAAATACAAAGGATATTTGAGAAATTCAGCAAATGAGAAATATTGCAACCATATCTAGCATTATATATTTCAGAACTATTTCCAAATAAAATTATTTCAAAAGGTAAGCTCAGCTTTTGGATCCACCAAATTGGACTAGCCCCATTCTTCCTAGGTCTTCTTCCTTACGATTGAAGTACCCCGGGAATACCATAAAATACAAGAATAGACAAACTCTGAAAGGTAGAAAGGTGGTTGGCTGCTTAAAGTGTTTGACATTTGAACTGCACAGCAGCAAATTTTCTGGGTTGCTTTACTGACTCCCATACATCCTACACAGGGAGTTGGAGAAGACTCCAACCTTGAAACACTAATAGGTACAGACTCAAAAAAAGCTCTCTGCAAAAGTTTTCTTTTCCCCCCTCAGTCATTGGATAGGGAAAAGGGTGACCTTAAAAAAAGGAAACATTTTTGGCAATACACAATCAACTCAGCCAAATACCAACAGAAAGCATATATCAAAAATAAGTGTGGATTTGATTTTTCACCCTACCCTCTGCCTTGCAGAAAATGTGAGCCATGTTCCTAATTTCCAACCTGTACATGTCAGCAGGACCCAGCACAGATCTGATCTTCCATCCCTTGTCCATCACAATCAGGTGGTGGCATTCCAGTTCCTCTGCCGAGATAATGATAATCAGGCTGAGCAAGGAGTTCACCTTCCGTCCACACATAGTAGAACCAGACAGTGTTCTGTTTTAATTTGCCAAGGTAGTGACAGTGCAGTTCAGTGGAGAACTGACCTACATAAACATCAACAAGTCTGAAGGAGATGGTATGAGTAAGGGCCAGTAGGCACTCAGTTTTCATCCACCCTTAGAGTCAATGGGCTCAGTGGGGAGCTAAGCTCTACCCCCATCCATCACCAACAAGATACAACAAAGTGATGGAAGGTGTGGCTCTTTGTCACTCCTCTTCCACTCTCCACCTTTGGTGGCAATGGGTCTCAGCAGAGAGCTGAGCCTCCATCACCACTGTGCAGAAGTGGTAAGAGTTAGGCCTCCTTGTCTACCCAGGCCATAGTGGCCTACCTCCCTTCCTCAGAGAAACTGAGATGGCACAAGTCAGTGCCCCAGTACCACTGGAAAACTATCAATGGGATTCCACTGATATCAGATTCCACACCACCCGTCTGCAAAAAGACCATGTCCTTCAGTGCCCACTTATGCTGGGATGAATTTGGAGAGTCCCAATAGGAAGTTAGTTGAACATAAACACCTACCCATCCTTCCCACTACACTTCAAAAGGGGGACTAATTATTTAAAAAGAACATTTTCTAGAATCTGGAGCCTAATACATATGAAATAAAAAAATATCCAAGATACAATAAAAGACGTCACTCAGCATACCAAGAACCAGGATAATCACCACATTCATAAGAAAATACAATCAACAGACATCAAAACAGAGATGAACCAGATGTTGGAATTATCTGATAAGGATTTTGCTTTTGTTTTCCAGCCTTGAGACATAATTGACATAATGTTGTGTAAGTTTAAGGGGTACTATTTGATGATTTAATGATGTAGATATTGCAAAATGTTTACTTTAATACAACTATCATAAACCATTCTTAAAAGGCAGTCTTGCATTACCTTCAAACAAGCAAAACATAAATCTCAGCAAAGATTTAGCAGTTATAAAAATAATAAATCTATTGTTCCCCCTTGCCACCAGCCTGGGAACTCTTCAAAGTCACAGATCATTTGGTAATCATTTATGTGCCCCCTAACTACAGGCAAAGGGCATGATAAGGGGCTTAACAACCTTATGTTCGACAAAGAATGGGTAGATGGATGATTAGATGAATGCATGGGTGATCCTCATGCAAAACTATTTCAAAATATTTATGTTTGGGAGAAAGAATACTAAAAAAGAAGTCAGCCTGTCAGTTAGTTTATAAATAAATCTTTCAATATTATTACAGAATATTAATACTTGGTTAAGAGTTTCTAAACATAAAAAAGATATAATTGAGCCATTCTGGTCTTCTTCTATAGTAAATAAAGTATGACTATTTTTTTTTTCAGAATTACTTTAGTAACACCTATGACCAATGTGTAATGTATGTTAACTTTAGAACATATAATAATATAAAAATATACAAAATATGCAAAAGAAAAGAATCATGTGAAATACCACCACCTTCTAATCACCACTAATATTTTATTGTTGTTGTTCACTGGAAACATAAATAGTTATCAAACTCAATATTATTTATTTTCAAAAGAGAAGACAATTCCCCAAATCAGATACTGGTAAATATTGTACTTCACTGATAAATACAGTTGCCTAACTCAGGAGTTCTTATGTCAGAACCACAGGCACCTAAAATTGTATTAAAAAGTTGGCAGTTTTACGTTGAAATTTGATCCCTACCTCACATCATATACAAAAATTAAAAGCTAAAACTATAAACTCCTAAAGCATAAGAAATGGAAGAGTAGTTAGTATTATGGCCTTGGGTTAGGAAAAGTTAGCGAGGACACAAAAAGCTCTAAATATTAAACTAAAAGATAAATGGGACGTGATCAAATTTTTAAAACTTCCTATTAATAGATGTCATAAAGGAACTGAAAGAAAAAAACATGACACATATAGGAGGATTATATTCACAACACCTATATGTGACAAAGGATTTATATCTAGAACATACTAATTATTCTTATGATCAAATAATTAAAAAAAAAAAGGTAAGAACACAGTTAAAAGCAGGAAAAAGTCTTGAACAAATGGACAATAAATGAAGGGAAATGCGCCTAATATAATTAGTTATCAGACAAATAAAACTAAAATATGATAATATTTCACTTCCAACAACATGACTTAAAATTAAAAGAATGGCAACATTAAATGTTGGCAAGAATTTGAAACACTTAAATTCTTACATGTTGCTGATGGGAGTGAGAGTAAATTGCTATGCTTTAAAAGATGTGTGAGCTCCTTATAGTTGATTATATACCTACCATATGACTTAGCTTCTTCACTCATGGATATTGCATTACTTTCCTGTTGCTGCTGTAATAAATGATTTCACAAAATTAGTGGCTCAAATGAAACCAAAGCTATTATCTCACACTTTTGGAATTCAAGATCCTAAAGTGGGTCTCACAGAGCCAAAATCAAGGTGATGAGAGGGCCCCACTCATTTCTGGAAGCTTGGGAAGAAAATTCATTTTCATCCTCTTTTCCAGCTTCTAGAGGCCACTCCCATTTCTTGGCTTTGGCCCCCTTCTACCTTCTGAGCCAGCAATGGCCAAGTCTGTTCACATTATTGTGATACTAACCGTCCTGTCCCCCTCTTCTACATTGAAGGATACTTGTGATTATGTTGGGCCTACTGGATAACCAGAAGATGCACCCTCTATTAGGGCAAACTGAATAGTAACTTTAATTCCATCTTCAAACTCAGTTCCCCTTTGCCAATGAAACTAACTTATTCATGGGTTCTGGAGACTAGATATGGTATCTCTGAGAGGCTGTTATTCTGCCTACAATAGGTATTCATCTAAAACAAATGAAAACATGTTCATGATACTCTTGCACAAGATGGTTTAAAACAGCTTTATTCGTAACAGCCTGAAACTAGAAACAACTCTAATGTATATCATTAAGGGAATGCACTTTTTAAAAATGATGATAAATTATTAGAAGGAAAAACTTCAAAAACTTTTAGATGATTTGATACATTAAACAATCCCCAACACATTACATTGACAAAAGAAGTAAGATAACAGAGTCAATACTACGTGATTACATTTCATGGCACTCAAGAAGACCCAAAGGAGACTATGGTGATAAAAATAAGAATACTGGTACTTTTTGCAAGGCAAGATTGATTGGAAAGAAGCAGAAGAAAAATTTCTGAGACAGATGATGGAAATATCTTATATTTTGCTTGAGGCTGTGATTATACAAGTGTGTGTACATATGTGTTTTGTGTACATATTTGTCTACAGATACTAAGATCTACATTTCACTTTGTATAAATTTTACTTGATAACACAAACTAAAAATATATTGGAGTAATAAATAACCCATCTACATTTCTATAATCAAACTGCAATAAAAAACAAAGAAGAAAAAAACAAATAATAGTGGCTAAAACGCCACTGTTGCTTGTTGTTGTGAATTTGCAAATTCAATTTATTTAAAGTATACTCTTTAAGTTTACTATCTAGGTCAATGTTTTCAATACAACAGAACACAGAAATTATATGCTTTTACCTTAGTGGAGAAACTTCACAGCTTTTCAAAACTGTACATCAGACAATGTTTTTCAATTTCATTGAGGTATATTTGACAAATAAACTGGTAATATATTTATAATTGGAATTTTTACACATGTGACTTAATGGGTAAAGATTACCCTGATTTTTATCCATATTTTAAAGCACCTTTTACACTTTTCCAAAATAATTAATCACTCTTCAGATTGAGCCCATATTTACGATCCGTTAATTGGTAATAATATTAAAAAAATGAAGTAATACATTTTATGAGTGTCACCAGTTGTTTATACTTGAGGAGAAACATAATCACTAGGTCATGTCAGCCATTTCCAGGACTGCTTTGAAATTTGAGCTAAGACTAAGACAGTCCTTCAGTTTTAATATAATTCAAAGGGGCTCAGCCCAATTTTGACAGAATTTGAACTGAACTTTTAAGCAATTTTAATACTTTCATTCTCAAATCTTTACACTGCCTGAATCTCTGAGTACTAAACCAAGGCATATAGCCTGAAGACATGAGATACTATACGCCACTATTTTTGCATAATCAACTCTGAACAGATTGTAATAGTGTCCCACAGTTTAATTTGCTGCTTTTGAATCATTTAGCAGAAACTTAAAGTAGGCCTGGATATTTAAATATGTTTTCAACAGTGAGATACTGGAAAATAAAAAATGTATTTTTATGAGAATCTATTAAATGTTAAAGTGTTGTTAACTCTCCATTATCAGTTTCTGGAGAACCTTAATTATTTTAACTGCTACTTACGAGCCAGGGTACCCCATTTGCATGAGTGTTTTTTTTTGTTGTTGTTGTTGTTTTGTTTTGCTTTTGGAACTCATTATATGGAAGTGATCTTTCACTGCATTCAGAAAATGAACTTGTAGCACAGAACTTAGGTCCATTTAGAGGAAAAAACACTGTTTCTGAGAAGTGATAAAGTGATATGGATAGAGGCGGTGGTGAACATGGAAAATGTGAGTAAAAATTATATTATGCAATATTCAACTTTACTTCCTTATTTTCATTTCCTTCCTTACCTCCCTCCTTACTTCCCTCCCTCCCTCCTCCTTTCCTCCCTCTGTCTCCCTTCCTCCATGAGTTTCTCATTAGGATCATCCTCTCCAACATATTATTCACACACATTTTAAAGGAAATAAAAGAAAAAAAAATAAAAGAAAATTTTAACATTTCTATAGTTGTTACATCTTTCTTTCTTTTCTTCTTTCTTCCTACTCTTTTCATTAGTTCCTTCATTTATTTTCTTTCATCCATCCAAACAGTACCCCAACAATTTTGTTGAAACCTACTAGGGGTGGTGGAAGGGGAGGAGGGTGGGGGGGTGAATGGGTGACGGGCACTGAGGGGGTCACTTGACGGGATGAGCACTGGGTGTTATTCTGTATGTTGGCAAATTAAACACCAATAAAAAAATAAATTTATTATTTAAAAAAATCAGGAAAAAACCCTACTATGTTCTAAACTCTGTGCTAAATCCTGGCAATACAAGGATTTCGCATAGTCACTAAGCATTAGATATGTATTCTTTTGTGCATTACAAATGTATAAAATGGTAAGCACTGTATGTAATGGTACCCACTGCAACTGCCTTGTGAACAAGGCTTGGGAATTCAGAAATACTGAAAGGAACCCTGAAGGTGCTACAGACCCGGGTTTATAGCGTGTCTTCATAACTGAAGTAGGTTAGTTCCCTTTCCAGGTTCACATATCATGGGGATGTTAGGGATGAGCACTGATAGTACACGCTAAGCTTAGAGTGATTAGTAGCTCTGCGTCCAGTTAAGGAAGATCTACTGAACAGACTTCACATAGCCTCTGACCTTTATTTTAATTATGAACACCTCCTTACTCGGTGCTGAAAATTACACAAGTTAGTGTGCTGGACATAGCATATATTTTCATCTGGGTGGTGGTACCGTGTTTATGCTCCGTGAACTCATTAACTCATTCAGCTATACACTTAAGTTTAGTGGTCTTATGTGATGTGTGTGTGTGTGTGTGTGTGTGTGAATGTTAATTCAAAATAGATGGAGAGAGAGACAGAGAGAAAGGGGAAGAAAGAAGGACAAAGATGAGAAGCAGAAAAGAAAACTCTTGGTGGTAAATATGAGTTTTGAAACACAGAATGATTTTTAAAAGATACCAGATGTCATCAGACTTGGTTTAATGGGAAGCTAATATGGATTTTGATACAGTTACAATACCACAATATTTGTGAATTGTGTTTACATTATCTTTCGGTTGTTTATTTTTTGAGATAAGCATGGTAATAAGACATTTCACAGCACTGTCTCATTTGATTCTTTTTTTTTATTGGAGTTCGATTTGCCAACATATAGAATAACACCCAGTGCTCATGCCCCCCTCAGTGCCCATCACCCAGTCATCCCAACCCCCTGCCAACATCCCCTTCCACTACCCCTTGTACGTTTCCCAGAGTTAGGAGTCTCTCATGCTCTGAGATATTTACTCACTGATATTTTTACTCTCCTTTTATTCCCTTTCACTAATTTTTATATTCCCCAAATGAATGAGACCATACACTGTTTGTCCTTCTCCGACTGACTTACTTCACTCAGCATAATACCCTCCAGTTCCATCCACGTCGAAGCAAATGGTGGGTATTTGTCGTTTCTAATGGCTGAGGAATATTCCATTGTATACATAGACCACAGCTTCTTTATCCATCATCTTTGATTGACACCGAGGCTCCTTCCACAGTTTGGCTATTGTGGACATTGCTGCTAGAAACATCGGGGTGCAGGTGTCCCGGCGTTTCACTGCATCTGAATCTTTGGGCTCAATCCCCAACAATGCAATTGCTGAGTCGTAGGGCAAGGGCAGGTCTATTTTTAACTATTTGAGGAACCTCCACACAGTTTTCCAGAGTGGCTGCACCAGGTCACATTCCCACCAACAGTGCAGGAGGGTTCCCCTTTCTCCACATCCTCTCCAGCATTTGTGGTTTCCTGACTTGTTATTTTCTCCATTGTCACTGGTGTGAGGTGGGATCTCATTGTGGTTTTGATTTGTATTTCCCTGATGGAAAGTGATGCGGAGCATTTTCTCATGTGCATGTTGGCCATGTCTATGTCTTCCCCTGTAAGATTTCTCTTCATGTCTTTTGCCCATTTCATGATTGGATTGTTTGCTTCTTTGCTGTTGAGTTTAAGAAGTTCTTTATAGATTTTGGAAACTAGCCCTTGATCTGATACATCATTTGCAGATATCTTCTCCCATTCTGTAGGTTGTCTTTGAGTTTTGTTGACTGTTTCTTCTGCTGAGCAGAAGCTTTTTATCCTGATTAAGTCCCAATAGTTCATTTTTGCTTTTGTTTCTCTTGCTTTCGTGGATGTATCTTGCAAGAAGTTACTGTGGCCAAGTTCAAAAAGGGCATTGCCTGTGTTCTCCTCTAGGATTTGGATGGAATCTTTTCTCACATTTAGATCTTTAATCCATTTTGAGTTTATCTTTGTGTCTGGTGTAAGAGAGTGGTCTAGTTTCATTCTTCTGCACGCGGCTGTCCAATTTTCCCAGCACCATTTATTGAAGAGACTGTCCTTTATCCATGGGATAGTCTTTCCTGCTTTGTCGGATATTAGTTGACCATAGAGTTGAGGGCCCATGTCTGGGTTCTCTATTCTGTTCCATTGATCTATGTGTCTGTTTTTGTGCCAGAACCACACTGTCTTGATGACCACAGCTTTGTAGTACAACCTGAAATCCGGCATTGTGATGCCCTGACTCTGGTTTTCTTTTTCAATATTCCCCTGGCTATTCGGGGTCTTTTCTGATTCCACACAAATCTTAAGATGCTTTGTTCCAATTCTCTGAAGAAAGTCCATGGTATTTTGATAGGGATTGCATTGAACGTGTACATTGCCCTGGGCAGCATTGACATTTTCACAATATTAATTCTTCCAATCCATGAGCATGGAATATTTTTCCATCTCTTCATGTATTCCTCAATTTCTTTCAGAAGTGTTCTGTAGTTTTTAGGATATAGATCCTTTACCTCTTTGGTTAGTCCTCGCCTCAGCAATCAGACAACAAAAAGAAATAAAAGACATTCAAATTGGCAAAGAAGAAGTCAAACTCTCCCTCTTCGCCAATGACATGATACTCTATATAGAAAACCCAAAAGACTCCACCCCAAGATTGCTAGAACTCATACAGAAATTCGGCAGTGTGGCAGGATACAAAATCAATGCCCAGAAGTCAGTGGCATTTCTATACACTAACAATGACTGAAGAAGGAGAAATTAAGGAGTCAATCCCATTTACAATTTCACCCAAAAGCATAAGATGTCTCATTTGAGTCAATCGTTCTTCCCACCAGCCAGGTACAGGAGAGATTCACATTTTTGTTTATGAGTTTAATGATGCTCTGGGACATGATAATAGAAAAAAAATGGCAAGAGGTGATGATTCCTAGACTGGGAAATTACCGTGTTGATGGAGAAGAGTATGTAATGTGTCTGCACTATCACAGAATAACGTGCACTCATTTCGATATTCTTCCTTTGGGTCTACTCAAACAGTTAGTCTTTAATGTCCTATTTTCTTGGTCTTAGTTCAAGGAAAACTTGAAGCTACCTTGACTTTTTTTCTTAGTACATTACCTACTTAAAAAATGCATTCATATTTGTAATTTTTTCTCTTCATCCTGAAATCCATCATTTATATCAAGGCATGTCTTGAGTGGCTGATTTCATCAAGCCGTCTTTGTTTTCTGGGAAGAATGCCAAGGTAGCTCACAGATTGAAAGGGAGAATTACAGGCTCTTTCTTCTCACAGTTTGGAACTGGGTCATGAAGGGACAGGCCTCCCTCCATCTTCTCTTTCTGCTTAGCTCTACCCAGTTTTACTCTGAAAACAAGCTTTCCACATATAGTAGTTAAAAAGGATGTCACAGTTCTGTAGTCACACTCCTCAGCCTTAGACTCTGCCTTGTAAAAATAGAGCTTCTTCATCCAATTGCTGCAGATCAACTTCTGAGAAGACTCCTCTGCTTGGTGTAGCCCCAGTAATGCAACTGCCTTTGAGTTAATACTTAACAATGAGAATCACTGGTGGAATAGAGAGTGAGTTTTGCCAGGCCATAGGGTATGGTCTATCTTCACAGAGCTCGATAAGTTGCTAAGATTGGCAGCTCAGTTAGGACCCCATGGAATGGGAGAAAGACAGTTTTCTGTAAGATGGAATATTGAACAATTGGAATGAATATGGATCTACTAATGTTTCTACCATGTAGGCCCTTTAGGTTCATTTGCTTACTAATCAAATAAGATTCTTTTGAATTATTTTATCATTTAATATTATCATTTTTAGCATAGAGGGTACACTTCTATTATTTCTTTAGGTACTTTTGTCTTCCCATGTTTTCTGATCTCACTTTTTGAAATAAAACCTATCAGTGCATTGGTTGTCCTGAATACATCCTTCATGTATTCTTTTTCACTCTCTCACTTTAAACACTAAATTTATTCCTATAGTCACTGCCCACACCCTAGACATAAGCATTTTACCTGAGTCGTTGCAATTCATTCCCTCTCTTACCTTTTCTTTAGTCTTAGGAAGAAAGCATCACATGTCTAGTACAACCAATAGGAACTAACAAGCTGAGTGAGTCAGATAGACATGAATTTAATCCTCACAATTTGCTAGCTCAATAACCTAGAAAAATGTACTTTAATCCTCATTTATAAAGTAGAAAAATAATTCTCATATCTTGGCTTTTTGAGGAGGTAAGTGAGGTGGAACATTTAGCTATGCTTATGAACATCTGTATAACTACATCTACGACGTATATATTTGACAAATTCCAATAGTTTTACTGAAGTGATCCACCAAAAGACAAAAGTGTTTCTTCACTCACCCTGACACAGTTGGAAGGTTCTAGAGAGGACAAAGTCATAACTTCTTTGCGTGGTTTATAATGATGTGCTCAAGATAATACCACCACATTTTTTATTCAAGACAACAATAAATTGCTATCCATTGCTATGTACCCCATCTTGAACATATTTGTTTTTCTTTTGAAGAACTTTTGTTTTTGCCTGAAATGTTCTTGCCCTCTTTTTCCCCAAATCCATGCTCATTCCTTAGCCAGTTTGTGTGACACTTACTGAATCCACAAAATGTTTCCTAATGTCATAATCCAGTTGCAAATGTTGTGCTAAAACACTAAACATGTACTTCTCAGGGTGTTTAACAATTTGAATCATACTTATTTCTATTTATGTGTATCTCTTCTTTGGATAGTCGGTATGTTTCATTTATTTTATCATGTGTCCTTTACAATAAGTTACAGTAAAGAATGTGGGTTATTACTTGATAAACTCTCCATCAAAGAGAGGAACCAACTATTTTTGTCTAATATAGTATTTGTACCATCCAATCCAGTATCTAAAATAAAAGCATTTCTTAAAAGTATGTTAAAGACCTAAGTAAATAGGTGGATATATGAATAAATACATAGATGAATACTTTATTGATTAAAATAGCCTCTGATATATGTATTCATTCAGTAAATATGCACCAGATTCATCCTTCAAAGAAAGCCCTGTTTTTCTTTACTGATATCCTCACCAATTTACCATGAGACACTTATCATTCTAATTGTCTTGGAGGATGAATCCTTTCACAAATTTTCATTATGAGCTTTTCTTAGATTTTGAACTCTTCCACTAACTGTGTCTGTCATTAATTTGCATTACATATCATGGTACAGAAATATGCAGGTTTCCTCTTCTCTGCCACTTTTGGAATGGTAAAGAGCTGCCAATGTCCAGCTAATGGCCCCTTGATCCTCTTTATATTGTGCTCACAGTGTTGGAAAAGAAAAGAACCTGGGTTGCTTTCTGGCCCCTTAGGGAATCTTTTGAGTGTAATTTGCCCTGAAAAGTCTTATCCAAACATGACACGTATCTGATTTCCTAAGAGGACGCTACACACAGAGAATATATAACTCTTAGTAAAGTAGAAAAAATTAACTTTAGTATCATTTTAGGAGTGATACTTTTCTTTAATTAATATAATTACATGTACACATTACAGGTAGCATACATTTATAGGGAAGATCAATGTTATTCATATAAATATAATAGAAGTTTTATTAATTTCAAAGCAAAATTATTTATGACCCTTTAAACAATAAGCCCATGGAGAGGAATGCTCAAGGATCACGTATATGTTGTGAACCATCTGCATTTTGTTGGCCAATGAAGATGATCTTGAAATGGATGAGAATATAGGTGATGATTAGAAGTTGGACCCTGAACTTTACAACTCTGCCATTGCAACAGTATGTGTATATACTGAATTAAATCCATATCAGCACTCAGACACCTTTATAATAATGTGGTTGCTAGCATGTCCAAGACAATGGTTCATTTGTTCTTTTACTTATTAAATCAAGCAATGCTTACTAGTGCCTAATATATGCTAAGAACTATCTTATATAATTGGTATAGTAGTTAGTAAGATAAAGATCACCCCTGACCTCACAGAACACAATGTTGATTGAAGAAAGAATGCCAACAGATAGGTAACCAACACTATTCAGTTAGATAGCGAGAAATGAATCCCATGATGTTATAAACAAAATACTATCCTGATAGAGATCAATTAAAGAAAGCCACTGGAATAAGTTTAATTTGGAAGACCTGATAAGAGAGCAACAACAACAAAATCAATGGAAGATTCATAGGAAGAGAGGGACATGAAATTCCAAGATGAAGAGAGTATGTACAAAGTTTCTGAAACAAAGAAAAAACGTGTATTTTAAAAATTGAAAGGAAAATTGGAGAACTAAGTTGTAGTGAAGAATGAGAGAGTGTCTCAAATTTGTTAGAGAGTTTCAAGATTAAATGAAAACTTGCTGATGATAAGGAATTTGAGTATAATTATATGTTCTACAGATACTGAGATTATCTTTACGTAAAGCCAAGTAAGAACATAATCCAATTTATATTGTAAAATATGACTGACTCCTTTGTGGAAAATGATTTAAAAAGAACAAACAAACAATATCAAAAATGCAGAGGCAACAAAAGTAGAAATAGAAAGGTTTGGGTCTGTCCCCAGAGATTTCAAAATCAAGAAAAGGAAAACCAAGACATTAATAGTCAATCTCTATGAATTTTTGTCATTGAAATGTAGTTTAGAAGGGACATTGACATCAAGATAAGAATTCAATAAAATATTGCTAGCTTGGAATATATATATATGTATATATATATATATACATATATATATATATCAGTGTGTCTATTTTTATTTATTATTTATTTATTTATTTATTATTTATTTATTTATTTATTTATTTATTTATACAGTCACATTCTACTATCTGAGGTTGAAATCAAGACATTTCTCATCCTTATGTGGTCAAAGAAATCTGTCCAGTCTCAAAGGAATGTTTTAAATTATTTTTGAAAATTTAGAAGGTACAAGTCTTGGATAGAAGAGGCCAACACTGGAATAAACCATTGGGAAATAATTCATTTCTGTTTCTTTCTTATACACTTTACAGACATTGGAAGTTTTTATACACTTTCTGACAGACAAATGACAACCTATCCTATTAGATTTCAATTGCTTAATATCAAGTATAAAGCAACGTTACTGGGACGCCTGGGTGGCTCAGTGGTTAAGCGCCTGCCTTCAGCCCAGGGTGTGATCCTGGAGTCCTGGGATCGAGTCCCACATTGGGCTCCCTGCATGGAGCCTGCTTCTCCCTCTGCCTATGTGTCTGCTTCTCTCTTTCTCTCTCTGTGTCTCTCATAAATAAATAAATAAAATCTTTAAAAATAATAAAAATAAAACAGCTTTATTTTGAGCATATTTGGATAATGTACATGTTATTAGCTAGCTATGTCTTCTTTAATAAAACACTTAAAACTCATTCTTCTCAATCTGTGCTACTGCCCGAAGAAGAGTTGATATTGACAATATATAAAATCATTAAGCTTTAATTTTTTTATTAAAATTTTTTTTTGAGAATAGAAAAGGGCTTGTTCTTCTTCTGCTTTATAGCTTGGAAATAATTCTATTTATAAATTTCCTCCCGAGAAAAATCTTGATCTATATGATTACTGAGAAAAAAAATCAAATGTGTGGAATGAGAACATATTCTATATTTTCCAAGGCTCTAAAGAATGCCAGATTCCTTATTCAACTTAATTTACATCTATCACTCTCTACTATATGTCAGATATCGACTCTATAGAGCATCAAAATACAGCCTCTATTCCCAAGGTATTCATGGTCTAGTAGGATTAACTGATGAGTAAATGATAATGACAATCCAGAGTGATAAGGGGAATCATTGAGCCATTAATAAAACCGTCATTCTATCAGATTACAAGCATGGGTTTTATTTTCTTTGAAATTCCAAATAAATATGATTCTTCTGGAGTCTATCCCAGACAAATTGCTTTCTTAGCAATTCTCCACCATCTCTAATGACAGCTCCTATGTAAAAAACAAAACACTGATACAAGAACTATCTCTTGCCACATAGAGTTGAAAGTAGTTTTGAGGTCATTTTCTGCAAGCTGATCAATACGAATTGCACATCACACGTCCACCCTGAATTTATTCCTGTAATTTATCTTAGCTTTGAGTGTAGCCATGGTTAATTGCTAATCCATATTCATTGAACATCACAAATGAGGGCATAGTCAGGAGATACTTCATGTACCAACTCATCTACTGTGGGGGAAAAGTTATGGGCTCAAATTTCCATCTATTTTTACAGTTGTTTGGTCTCTCTACACTTCTCAAAAAAATTTTTTAAAAACAATTACTGCTGGAGAAGATCACATAATTTGCATCGTGATGCTTAGCAGGTAATGAATTCATTAAAAATAGGAACATAATTTAAATTGCCACCATATAGCAATTGAATTGGTTTAATTGGACTCAGTTAAAGATATCTTTTTAGTTGTGAAATTATTTGTACTTCCAAAGGCATCAACTCCAACACTGAACATATAATTATTTGGATTATCTCATGAACTCTACTTGAAATGATCTCTAAATTAATGTGTGGCATAATGTGCATAATGATATTAATTATGTTATAAAAGAAAAGTCTCCCCCAAATCTCCAATCTTTACTTGAAGATATTTAATTGGATATTGAAAAATGATACAAAGGAAGAGAGGAGAAAAAGAGTGATAACTACTAATACATCATTTAGACTTTTGCTTAACATTTAGCATTAAAAAGTTTATATTAATATTTCTCTTTTTTATTTAAATTCAATTAACCAGCATATAGTACAGAGTTTTTGATGTAGTATTCAATAATTCATCAGTTGTGTATGACACCTCACACACATCTCATGCCCTCCTTAATGCCCATCGCCCAATTACCCCATCCTCCCATCCACCTTCCCGCCAGCAACTGAAAGCTGACTCTTAACTATAGATTCTATTATGGTTTTTCTCCCTCGCTGATGACTTCCCATTCAGTTTTTCTTCTCTTACCCAATGGTCCTCTGCACTGTTTCTTACATTCCACATATAAGTGAAACCATATGATAAATGTCTTTCTCTGATTGACTTATTTCACTCAGCATAATATCCTCCAGTTGCATCCACATTGATGTAAATGTAAGTATTCATCCTTTCTGATGGCTTAGTAATATTCCATTTTTTTATATATACCACATCATGTGATTTAAGGGTCAACTATATTCTCAATCTTAATTTATACAGTACTTTCCACAAAAACTTAAAATATTTATAAAGTCTCTACCAGAATCTACATTTTTAGTCTCCACAACTTCTAATGAAGCTTCCCTAGACAGCTGTATTTGTATCTAATTTTTCTCTTAATATGTTTATTATTTTAATTCCAATCATTAAGATGATAATTGCTCCCCCAGATCAACTGAATATGTTGTAGACTGCTGATTCTTGCCATATGAAATATAATCCCTATTAAGTCCTCAAGTCTTTATAATTATCTTTTATGTTACCGATTAACTAACAATTCTCAATTTTACTCTATCCAAGCTTCCTGAGGCCTTGATTAATAAAAACACTACACTCATCTTGGTCTCCAACCATGTTTCCATTTTCCTGATAGGTTGAGTTATCAGTGTAGTGAAAGCAAATGAAAAAAAAACAAAAGAGGGAGAGAGAGAGATATGAGATTAAAGTCATTTACCCAACAATGCATAAGCAACATCAACCCTTTGATCTTCTCTTATCACTCTTATAAAATCGTCCTGTCTAAAATTTAAGAACAAAAACAAAAACAAAAATCTCAGTCTTCTGGATTTCAGTGTTATATGCATTAGTCTCTGGACCAAAAAATTTGAGTATAATCTTTTTGAAGTCATGAAATAAGCTAGACAATTCCTTGCTTATAAAAGTAGCTTCTCAATGCTGTGGACAAAGTCAAAACTTTTTTTTTCATGACTTTCCAGATCTTATGATTTTATAGCTGGGAAGACTAAGCTTTAGAGAGACCAGTATAAATTCCTCACAGTATTAAGCTGTACACTCTGCATCTTTACTTGAGTTTATTTAACTATAACACTAACATTCTTCAGTGTTGTAATCTACAGATTATCCAGGGCTTATCTGTTTTAAGGAACTCTCTCATCTAGAACCTGGAAGGATATTATGGCAGATTCAGAATGATTTAACTAAAGAGAATGTAATTGAGGAACTATTTATAGTTTTTGTAACAAGGCTATGAGAACCAAAAAGAGATGGTGATACATGGGCTGATCATAGCTAGGTTTTAACACTGCTAAATGGGTAAGGTAAGATGAATGACTGAGTTATCTAGAACCTGGTATGAAAGGGAGTTTTGGGGGAAATGCCACTCCACTATATTCATAGGGGAATTAAGCCATTTCCAGAACCACAGAAAAGCACAGAGGAAGGCAGAGACATAATCCAAACACTCTCTCTTCTTGTGCCTTTTTTATTCTCCTGCTGATACCTCCCATTGGCCAAATCCAACCAGAAGTTAGAAAGTATGGGAACTCAGGAGATGCCATCTTTAGACAGCACAGAGCAAGACAAAACAGAGAAGGGTAGGGTAGGAAATGGGTCTAGAGGACAAATAAAGAATAACTAACCCCACCACTCCCCAGTGGTGTTAGATGTCCCTCTTAGGAGCTTTCTTTACATTTTATGATTTCTTCATTTAAATTCTTATCATATTCTATAAATATATCTTTTTAAAAAGATTTTTAAAAATTAATTGAGTTTTTTTTAAATATTTTATTTATTTATTCATGAGAGACACACAAAGAGAGGCAGAGACACAGGCAGAGGGAGAAGCAGGCTCCATGCAGGGAGCCTGATGGGGGACTCAATCCGGGGACTCTATCCCGGACTTGATCCAGGGACTCCAGGATCACGCCCTGAGCTGAAGGCAGACTCTTAACTGCTGAGCCACGCAGACATCCCGATTGATTGATTTAATAGGAAGAGAGAAAGCCCATGGGGAGGAACAGAGGAGGAGGGAGAAAGAATCTTAAGCAGACTCAGCACTGAGTGTGGAGCTCTAGTGGGGCTCAATCTCACAAACCTGAGATTATGACTTGAGCCAAAACCAGGAGTCAATGGCTTAACCTACTGAGCCACCTAGGCACCCCTAAAAATACACTTTTCAATTATCCTAACCCTCACCCTCCCCTCACCATGTGAGACCCTTATGAAAATAGATAGATTTTGACTTTATTTTACCAATTGCATCCCAGGTGACTACAATAAAGCATGGGGTGTGTTTAGTACTTAAGCAGTGTTGGCTAAACAAATAAATGAGAAAGAATATATGTAAATTTCCAAACTTTCAAAATTCCAAGCTTTCAAAAATCCAAACAAATTTTGCCTTGATCAGTATTAATAGCTCATTAAGATTACCAAATCTAACAACATATCCATGTAAGAGGACCTCAGAGTTGTCAATTTGTGTATTAGTGATTTTTCCTGGAAGCTACATTTGCATAGTAAACTCTTTTATTACTTGGATTATTTGTTTATCTTGCATGGATTGGGGAATCATCACTGACAAAATTATAAGAGGAGCTGCTACATTACATTGCATAATTCCAGGAGGGACCATTTGTATTATAATACACATTAGTGGTACCCTCCTGACAGTAATGTTGGAGTCCTAACAAAGCAGCTAAAGTTCCCCCAAACCACCCTTTGGCCACTATCCCTGGTACCACTGGCTTCAATGTTTTCATTGTATTCAAGGAACTGCTGACAGTGTGTTTATGTATTTGTTAAATAAATAAACGAACTAGTAGTGTGGTGCTGATAAATCCATACATTTAATTTAAAGAACCTGGCACAAAAAAAAAAAAAAAAAAAAAAAAGAACCTGGTACCTGGTACACTCTCCACTAACATGTTACTTACATGTCATCTTGGAATCTGCCCAATTAATTAATACTTTTATCAAAATGTAGTTGCCTAACCAAATCCCAGTTTTCCTCTTGTTAAAAATAGGAGAAAAAAAAAAAAAGAAATAGAAGAAGATGGAGGAGGAAAAGGGGGAGGAGGAAGAGGAGAGGAAGGAAGAGGAGGAAGAGAAAAATGTTTAACCAACTACAATAGGCCTGGTAATAAGAAAATTAGATAGCACTTATAAAGCAAATAACCCAATGCATAGAATCTAATATAAGTACAATTAACACAATTATTCTATTCTAGATCATTTCTAAATTCTGGAAAAAGAATAAAACTAAGGGCATATTTTTAATTATACAGTAAAACATCTCTTTAATACCATCACTTTTTATCTAGTTAAGATAGTCTGAAAAAACACCATACCAAATCTGTCATTTCCCATACCCAGGGCATTTGTTTACCGGTATTATTTTCTAAAAAGTTTGACATTTAAGACATTTATAGTCAGATAAGTAATATTTGTTCCAGAATATTCCTATATTCCATTCTGTAAACTGTGAATTTTCCATATATATTCTTTTAAGAATATTTATTTCTCTATTTATATTGTGAAGAATTTATAAGCTTACTTCTTTGAAAAAAGGAAGCAAGCAAGCAGATTTGGGAGAAGTCCACTTTATGACTTCAGTGAACTGGTTGTGTTCTGATTAAAGAATAATGCTGAGAACTTCATATTGTCAACACAAGGGAAATTAGCATGTCCATATTTGAATTTAGTGCATCATTTGGCATGCAGTATAATACCATAAATATGCTAGTACATGGATATATAACAATTTGTGGTATGAATCACATGTAATTTTTTCTCTGAGTTGGTTATAAAGTACATTTGGAAACCAAAATTAACCAGATGACATTTTATTATGCAGTTGGACTGATGTAATGTAAAATTTAATTACATAATATTTCACACACAGCTGTGACAAAACACATATGAACTTCCCAGATTCACCAGAGATGCTGAAATGGAGATCTTTTGGGGAGGTGATTGAAGTGGGTGGTAAGCAAGAACATCTTCCAAAGTGGATTCTCTTCTGGATAAATGAGAGTCTATTTATACATCCGGAGGCTCTTTTCTTAAATATGCCACTTGCACCAAGTTCCTCTGAGAGAGCAGATATGCTTCAGAGCATCTTTTACAACAAAACAAAGCAAGCAATACAAAACAAGATAGTTCATCTGAATCACTTTGAAAAAAATCACAAATAGTTGGTGAGCTTGCCCTACTTTAATTCCTCTTGTGTTTACAAAAGCTTCAGATTTTTGGTATCTAATTGCTAGCTAACAGCAGATAATAAAATGCACTCATCAAATCAAACAGGATTTTAGTTCATTTTGTGGCTGCATTGTTTCTGCCTAAAAAGTTCTATCTGAAATGTGCTCAATGAAAAGCCATTTTACACCTAGAGAGAGAAATTTAATTAGAATGAAGTGAATGAGCTGCCAATATCATCAATTAAAGAAGCATTTGTTGAGTCTTACTATTTACCCAGCACTGTGCAAGAAAATGAGGAGATATGGGAGCATGATTTTTTTTAAGTTTTATATATCTAGTATATTTCTTCTTTAAGATTATGTGGTACTGTGGGAAACATTCTCATGGGCTACACATGAGGACATTTGATGCTTACTAAATCCATATTTTAAAATAAGACTTTAATGAGGCCCCTCCCAGACAGGGCCTTATCTGTAATCAGCATCTCCATCTAGCACAAGGCCTTCTTACGAGGTTTCAGGGTCTTCTTTCAGACGTTTGGGCAGAGAATGGAAAGAACTGGAAGAGCCAAATCACCCTCACAGTTTTTGTAAAGGGAGCTTCTTCTCCCTTCAATCTTAGGACATCTTGACTTGCAACTCAAAGATGCAAAGCTGGCCGGATATGTGATAAATATGTCAGTAGAGTTGACTCTCAGAAGAATTCTGGGATGAAATTACACACAAAGTGCTCTCGATTCATTAAAGGTAGCAAAATTCTGACAGCAAATCCATTGCGAGAAGATTAAGGGGAGCCAAGTCAAACTTTATTTTCAGTTTCTCCTTAGCAGATCGTCTTAATTCAACAAAATTAATCTAAATGCACATTGGGGTAATTTATTGTCTCCCACCCCAAAACCATCCTTGCAACTACAAAACTGACCTTTCTCTAACACTGTATGGCCACCCCTACTCATGTTATGCCTTTATGTTTCTATCCTTGGTGCAATTCTCCCTCATATGGAGAGGAGCATTCCTCATATGGAACTCCATTGCCTATTAGTATATTACCACATTATCTCTTTAGGATATCCCTCACTGAAGCTTTCTCAGTTGTTCCATGATTAGAGTTTGTTATGGTTATTACAATAAAACATAGGTGTTGCTTATTTTTTCTTTTTCTGGTACCACATTGTAGACCTCTTAAGAATATTTCAGCCTTTTCGGCTGTGTGTCACTAGTTTTAAACACCATGTCTGGCACAAGCTAAGTGCCGAACTGAAGAAAAAAGAACAGACAAACAAAAACAACTGAGATATCCCTTCTTCAGAAGTTGTCTTGTAGCTTCATAAAACTCCAAATCCCAAAGGAAAGGTAGGGATCATGATCATTACATTTAGGGGTTGCCAAACATTCTGTTTGCAAGACAACTACCCATATTTGCAAACGCCACATATGGGAAATGTCTATTTGGATAAAAAAGCAACATTATAAATCACTACAGTAACACCAAATGACCACACTCAGTAAGAACAAACTAATAGGAATGCCAAGGTGACTCGGTGGTTGGCATCTGCCTTTGGCTGATCCCGGGGTCCAGTATCCAGATGGAGTCCCGCATCAGGCTCCTTGAGGAGGGCCTGCTTCTCCCTCCGCCTGAGTCTCTCAAAAATAAATAAATAAATCTTTTAAAAAATCCTCATAACATTGCTCTGTTTACCATAGATATAGATAAGGTAAACTTCAAATTTTTCACAATTCAAATTTTATTTTTTTAATTATTTTTACAATTAAATTTTAATTATAGATCTACATATTAAGATACCACATCAGGATGGTCAGCTATTGCCTATTTTTTTTTCCAGTTTACAGGCCATGTGTAGGCAACTTTGTGGACCAGAAAATTCATTAGCTTAATAGGTATCTCTCTATTGAGAATATAAGCTAAGTTGTACAAACATTCAAATACATGTAGAATAAGGAGCTAAGCCATATATGAACTTACACAGGGCAAGGCAGGAGAAAGAGTCACACTATGGAAAAAGATTGAATGTACATCTTGAGAGATGGAGAAAATGTCTGATCAGTGATAGGGTTCCACTTTCCACATCCTCTAGCTATAGTACTTTGGAGTCTGTGTAAATTGTTATAATAAAATTCTCTTCTCTTTTGAGCCAGCTTAAAATGTTCTCTTATTTTTTTAAATAATAAATATTTTAAAGTGGAAAATTGAATCCATTCATTTTATTTTTTAAAGTAAACCATTTCCAAATCTTGACAGTTTTACTTTCATTGTTGTATTATTATTTCATTATCTTTGGATTCTTGACAAATTATCTCACCATATTAGTGCGCTGTTCCACCTTCAAAAATACTGATTTCACCCAACCCATTCACTTTGTACATGACAAACCTGATGCCCAATAAGGTCGGTGGCTTAACAAGGCAGGCCAGGTAATACTAAAATGTGAGTTATAGCACATTATCTCATGCTTGGTCCTGAGATTTGGCATAAAAGGTCTGTTCCTTGCTTTTCTATTAAATTGCCTTTCAATGCCAAGTCTTCTCTTCCTTGTATGAATAGAGACAGGGACGGAGCATGAAGGTATATTTTGCATACTTGAAGATAAAGTAATTTTAATGATAGAAAATCCATTGGAAGAAATGTGGTTTTGTTTTTCTGTTCCAGCACCAAATCTTGATCTATGAAGAATATTGTAAGTTGTATTTTGCTGTATGTGGGAAAAGAGAATATGGCTGAATTCCTTGTTTTATTTCAGTCCACTACCGCATGCGGACTTCACTGGAAGAAACGGAGTGCCTGAAAAGTAATTTATTAATAGTGGATGAGTTGTGTGTGCTGAGCTCCAGCTGGCACAGCTTACCCTAGCCCTGAATGAGTGCTGAAGGGAGGATGAGCTGATAATGCTCTGTGAGCAGGCTACCCTTGTTTCTAGACAGTTATAGATAACAGAGCAAAGGTGCCAACCATATTTATTGGGTTATTTTTAAGTATGGTGAAATTGAAGTAGACAAAAGAGTGCTAGATGCCCACCCTCCCTCCTGCCTAGATGGATGATATATAGATAGATGGATAGATGATAGATAATAGATGATAGATTGATAGGTAGATGATAGATAGATAGATAGATGATAGATAGATAGATAGATAGATAGATAGATAGATAGATAGATGATAGACAGACAGATAGATATCCAAAGAAAAATTATCTGAATAGATGGTTGTCAGCTCAGCATCGTGTCATCATGGGAATCTCTACCTGACGGAGTGATGCCCCTAGACCAAGAGGAAAGAAAGAGTTACTATTACAAGTGGCACCTACTTGTGCCACAAGTAGATGGGGGCCTTTCTGGGAAGGGGTGTTCAATGCTTTCTAGAGCTGTGTATCCCTCTGCTTCCAACAAATGTTTTGAATCACATCTAGTATCATATCCTAACTTTTTTAACTCTGTGGCATAAACTTCGATAAGTTGCTCAACTACTCTAAGCATCGGTACTTCCCTTATAATGCTGCTGTAATAATTGAATCAGGTAATAACCACTTCTAGCCTAGTGACTGATGTAAACTAGATGTTGAATAATGGGTAGTAGTAGCTTCTAATATAAATGAGGATATCATAACCATAACAAAAAGCTTATTTAAAAAGAGCTGAATTCACACCTTATTGAATACCAACCAAATGCTTTATATATATCCATATATATATTTACATATATTATACATATTTACATATAATATATATATATGGTGTATATTTAGCTCTTCCGTGTTTTCCTGTCATTTCATTGATGATTGGGTTTGGTATAGAAATACAAGAAGCAGCTATTTTTTATAAGAATTCTGAAGACATTGCTGCAATATTTTATCATCCAATATTGCTGTTGACAAGCCCAACACTATGTGCATTGACACTGTTTTGCACATGACCTGTTTGTCTCTTTAGAAGGCACTAAGGATTATTTTCTTATCCTTGGTGTTCTAAAACTTCACAGTTCTATGCCTTGATGTGCATGCTTGCATATTACTGTGTGTGGGTGTGGGTGTATGCCTGCAAAAGTTTGTTTTTCTTTAGGTTCTTGCTGATCCTTTCAAATTTCCTACCCTTTATTTTCACTGTTTTCTCTGTCTATAACTTGTTAAATTAAATGTTGAGCCTCCCGATCAAATTTTTTGTTTGTTTCTTCTATTTTCCATATCTCTCTGCTTGGCTTATCTTTCAATGCTATCTTTCAAACTTTCTAATGATTAAGGACATAATTTATCCATAATTTTATTTTATTTATGTATAAAACTTTTTTGTATTTACGGTTTTTTGTCTTTTATTTATTTTTTGCATTTTAGTTTTTCTGTTTGCTTATATTGATATTTTTAATGTTAGAAGATTTCCTGAAATATCTGGTGATTCTTGGCTGTCCATTCAACAAAGTACTAACACTTGTGCATGTTTCCCTATGGTCAGAGACGGTCAGAGATCTTCCGTTTATTGTCTGCATATAGATGCCTGGCATTGTCCTGGAGATATCATGTAGAGTTATTTACTGGGACCATTCAAATTGCTTGCTTTGGCGTGCATAAGCCATGTTTCCTAACTTCTGTGATTAGGATGGATAATGAGGAAAGCATCCCATAGTATAATATATAGACTCTTAATTTTCTTACTTTTCTTAACTGTCTTACCCTCTTTCGATCTTAGCTTTGCATTTTGCCTAGCATGGCTGAATGTAGTTCTTTTGATTAAATATTTCTATATAGCAAGCTTCCTTTCTCTGGTGAGAAGGAAGAATCAGTGGGGGATGTAGGAGTAATCTCCCAGGAGTGTGGCATGAAAGGAAAACCGAGAGATATAAACTGCTCAGTAAAAGAAAAGAATATATATATATATATACAATATATATATAATGTATATATACACATAGATAAAGAATCCCCATGATTTCACACCTTCGTCACCTCCAAATTCTAAGCCCCTCAAGGGTTCTGCAGGGCAGATTTCTCAACGTTTTAATAGTCTTCCTCCTCAGAAGCCTTCATGTTTAAATCTCTCCATTTTATGGCAGCTACAACTCCTTCTGACAAATTCGTTGAAAAAATTAGTCTGCTCTTTTCTCTTTATCTGTCACTTTGTCATTTCAGTAAGTGGTAACTTTACCTAACTCTCTTCTTAATTTTAATTTAAAAAATTCCAGTATAGTTAATGTACAATGTTATCATAGTTTCAGGTGTATAATATAGTGATTCAACAATCCCATACATCACTCAGCGCTTATTGTGTAAGTACCCACCTTCACCTAATTAACCCAACCTCCACTCACCTCCCCTCTAGTAACCATCTCTTTGTTCTCTATAGTTCAGAATGCTTTTTGGTTTGTCTCTTTTTGTTCATTTATTTTGTTCCTTAAATTGTACATATGAGTAAAATCATATGATATTTGTCTTTCTCTGATTGACTTATTTTGCTTAGTATTATACTTTCTGAGTCCATCCATGTCATTGTAAACAACAAAATTTCATTCTTTTTTTGTGGCTGAGTAATTTTCATACACACACACACTCTGTCACACACACATCCATCTTTATCCATCTGTCTATTGATAGACACTTGGGTGGCTTTCATATTTTATCTAATGTAAATAATTCTGCAATAAACATAGGGGATTATTTTAACTGCTCTTTCTCTTCTTTACTATTGGTCTATAGAAATGCAATAGACGTCTTTATATTGGTTTTGTATCCTGCAATGTTACAGAATTCATTTATCAGTTCTAGTAGTTTTTTTGGTGGAGTCTTTAGGGGTTTATATATGGTACCATGTCACCTGCAATTAGTGAAAGATTTACTTCTTCCTTAACCAACTTGGATTCCTTTTATTTCTTTTTCTTGCCTGATTGGTGTGGCTAGGAGTTTTAGTTCTATGTTGAATACAGCTGATAAGAGTGGACATCCTTGTTTTATTTCTGATCATGCGGGAAAGCTCTCAGCTTTTCATGATTAAGGATGATGTTAACTGTGTGTTTTTTTCATGTGTGGCTTTTATTATGTTGAGGTATGTTCCATCTAAACCTACTTTGTTGAGGATTTTCACCACGAATGGACATTGTGCTTTGTCAAATGGTTTTCCCTGCATCTGCTCAAATGATCATGTTTTTTATCCTTTCCCTTGTTGATGTGATGTATGACACTGATTGATTTGTGAATATTGAACCACCCTGTATCCCAGAAATAACCCCTTCTTGATTGTGGTGAATGTTTTTTTTTTAACATATTGCTGGATTCAATTTACTAATATGTTGTTGAGAGTCTGGTTCTCCTGACCCAGAGATCATGACCTGAGCCATAATCAAAAATCTGACTCTTAACCAATTGAGCTACCCAGGCATCCCAAGAATACTTTTTATACTATTTTTTAAATCCTGATTCTGGCAATCTGTTTTATAGAGTGGTAGGTACAAGATTTTACTAATGTTGTAATAATAAGTAAATTACATTTAAAGAGGGAAGGAAGGAAGATGGAAAGACAAAAACGGAAAATGAAAGAAAGAAAAAAAAATGGATACCATCTAATGACTAAGGCATTTTACTACACAGAAATAATGTAACTTGTATATGGAAAATTAAAAGAATTTGTTTAAAATAGTGATTTCACATATAAAATAATACCATGTACTACTGTTATTTTTTTAATTAGACACTAAATTCCAGCATGCCTGAGTAAGCCATCAGAATCAGTGCTGAAGAGAGAGATGAGAAAGAAATAAAATATATCCAATGGGTGGCTTTGTGCAGTTAAATAATTGGGTGGTTTCTATTTTTCAGCTCTTCTGCATTTTTCCAATATCACCTGGACATTTATGTTACTACTAACATTGAAAAAGTAAGCTAGATTTAAAAAAATAGTGTTAGAATAAAAAAAGCCAATGAGGTTTTTAAGGAAAAGTAGGCCCCTCTCCCACCTTTTTACTTATGCTCTCCTGACCACTTACACACAAACTCAGAACTCTAGCTCCTATTCAGGCAAGAAGTCCTCCTCCTACTGATTTTGTCTTTTAGTAGTTGAGAACATGGGTCTCAGGGTTAGTCTGACTTGTTTCAAGGCCTGTATTATACTCTTATACCAAGAGTTCTCAACCCTGGTATTGTTGACATTTTGGGTTCTTAGCTATTGGGGCAAGGATGCCTTTCTGTACATTTTAAGTTTAGCAGCATTCCTGGACTCTACCCACTAGATTCTAGTTAAATATCTTCAATGACAACTGAAATGTTTCCAGTCTGCCAAATGTGATTTGATGTGCAAACCCACCATCATTTGCAAACGAATATCTTGCTAGTTATGTGGCTTTAGAAAAGTTATCAACTTTCCTCATCTCCTTTTATAAAATTATGCTACTAGTATATTACTCTCAGAGTTGTGATTTTTTTAAATATTTTATTTATTTATTCATGAGAGACAGAGAGAGAGAGAGAAAGGCAGAGGAAGAAGCAGGCTCCATGCAGGAAGCCCAACATGGGACTCCATCCCGGGTCTCCAGGATCGTGCCCTAAGCCGAAGGCGGCACTAAACCCCCGAGCCACCAGGGCTGTACAGAGTTGCGATTATTAAACATGTATAATATATGGGATATAATCTGACACATTATCTAATAAATATTTAGGAATTCTAATTATTATTATTGTTCTTTTACTCACTGTTATTTTTACAGGTTGAATGTGTCCCTCAAAAATTCATATGTTGAAGCCCTAACCCTCAGTAACTCACAATATGGCCTTATTAGAGATAGTGTCTTCATAGCTGTAATGGAGTTAAAATCGGATTTTTATGGCGGACCCTTGTTAAATATGATTGGTGTTGTCATTATCAAGAAGGGAAGTTTGAAGATAGATATTCACATAAGAAAAACACCTGGAGATGAAGGCAGCTATCAGAGTAATATTTCTATAAACAAAAGAATGTCAAAGGTTGTCAGAAAACCACCAGAATCTAGATGAGAGGCATGGAATGATTCACGTCTCTCAGAAGGAAGAAAACCTGTGGACACTTTGGGTTTGGACATCTAACCTTTATAACAGAGACAATAAATTTTTGTTGTATAAGGCACCCATTTTATGGTACTGTTACGGCAACCCTAGCAAACTAATAGAAGTACATGTTAAATACAATAAGTGTTTATTGTTGTTATTGTTATCATCACTACTTCTTCATTAATCCATTTGTATTCCTTAGCAGCTAACTACTATACATAGTAGATATTAGTAGAGTGTTAGAGATGCTTTTTGCTTGGCAGGAAAGACAAGAGAAAGAAAATAAAACTCCTTGAATTCCATTATGGTTCTTCAACATCCAGCATCAGGACTTATTCTAAAAGTATAAAATGCTGCTGCATCCTAATTCAGGTTATCAATGATAAAAAATTAAAATTTTGTCCTCATTTCCTTAGAGTTACTGAGCTTTAGAAAAAGTCACAAGAACTTGAAGAGTTGCCTCGGAAATGTTTTGGGTAGAGAGTAATTGTAGATCACAGATATAGTCTTTGAGGAAAATGGCTCTTGGGGGGTAGTTGGAGTGGTAACTCAGCACACTGCATTCTAGTCCTGCTATAGGACTTACCACAAGTCAGTTTATTTTTTGGACATTAATTTTGCCACCAATATAGTGCAAGATGCCGGTACTAAATGATCTATAGGTTTCTTTGAAGCACTGATGTGTTATATTTTTATAGAGTGAAATAGTGAACAGGAAAGAAACAAGAGTCAATGATACCAACTTGGTTGTCTCTCTGACATGCAAGTACATATATAATACTTATTTTTATCAATTATGTTTCTTGAAAGATATAAGCATGTCTCACACACACGTATACACACACAAGCTAATCACAGATTGTGCAATCATCCTTACCTACGTATCATAGAACAGATGAGTAAAGGCCCCTTGGGAGAAAAGCACTGATATTGTTCTTTCACAGAAAATGCATGTAGTCTGTCCAGAGCGCTGGCACAATGCAAGACTACATAAACCGAGAAGCCTCCAAAATGACTGTATTAAGGATCAACTTTATAAATGTCATCATCTTCAGTTCAGGGTAATAAAATAAATGCATTAACTTTCCAGTTTTACATAATTTAATCACCCTCTGGTTCTTGGGGTTAAAATCACTTCTTCGGTGATATGAAAAAAAGTATGTTGATATGTCCTCAAAGCAGAAATCAACTAAAAACCCCTCACAAAAGACCTATCTACCAAAACTGATGTGATAAATGCTATATATATATATATATATATATATATATATATATATATACACATATATGCCATCCAAATAACATTATTTACAAGAAACTAAGGTGTCACCTGGCTATATTCTAAAGTTATCAAATATTTTGTTTTTTTTTTCTTCCCTTGGATACTGCATTAAAAGGAAAATAAATTATAATGGTGACGGTTACAGTAATGGATGGATGGATGGATGGATGGATGAACAGATGATAGATAGATAGATAGACCCAGTCACCAAACACTTTGTTTGCGTAACGCCATTTAGAACTATTTGGAGGTAACATCTTTTTGTTTTAACTTTTCTTTTAGGATCAAAAAAGGATTCAGACAAAGCTCACATGCACAGAAACTGAAACCACACAGTTATACTGGTCCGAACATGATGTGTTTCTGTTTTGACTGAAATTTAACCTTTTAATCTAACATTTTAATTATCCTATGTACCTGATCTGGACCTACTGCTGTGGTCTCTGGAAAAACAAACAAAAACAAGCAAAATAAACAAACTTTAAAAAATGTAAAATCTAGGGACACCTGGGTGGCTCAGCGGTTGACTGTCGGCCTTCAGCTCAGAGGGTGATCCCGGAGACCCAGGATCGAGTCCCGCATCAGGCTCCCTGCAAGGAGCTTGCTTCTCCCTCTGCCTGTGTCTCTACCTCTCTCTGTATGTCTCTCTCATGAATAAATAAATAAAATCATTAAAAAATAAAATAAAATAAAATAAAATAAAATAAAATAAAATAAGTAAAATCCGACCCTGATGTGAGAAATCTGTCTACATCTCTTGCTGTTTCTCTGCCCCAAAAATATGCACACACACAAAGAGACACACAGGAAGAAAAGCAAAGAGGCAAAAATGCCCACCAAACACATAGTCTTAGCAGAGCTGGTAATTTTCTCATGTTGGAGTGCTACCATCTGCCACAGATTTCTACCTCACCCATCTCTCTGGATTTTGAGATATGCCATCCATTTGGACTTTCCTTCCCTCGGTGTCCTTCCTTAGCTAGGACCTCTTGGTTCCCCAATGATAACTAAACCCTCTTGCTCAGTACTAACCTAGAATTGCATTTGCTATCAAATTTGAAATTTGAAATTTGAAACCCAGCAACCTGGGCTTATTTGTCTTAAGTTTATTCCAACACATCTTAATGAAACATCCCTACTACATGATATTAGACTATGCTTGGAAGACCACAGATGCTGAGGGTATCCAGTTAGGCAAAATAATCAACCAACATTTTGTTGTTATTGTTCTTGTTCTTCCTTCTCTTCCTCTTCCCATTAAACAAAGTATCATTTTCATAAGTAGGAGTTGAAATAGGATAAAATCTGCACCTATGTCATAACAGAGACAACTAGAAGCAGTTCATATAGATTTTTATTTAATGTCAGTAAAGTTGTATCCTGGAAGAGCATGATTTTTAGCTATAGAACGCACTGGAGTATTCATGTCATGAGGGTGAACATCCAGCCTACATGATAATCACTTATGGCATCAACTGTCTTCTCTAGTAGAAGTCTAAAGGACAATGCAATTGAAATCATTCTCACTCTGTTCCCAATCGACTGGTTTTCTCTCTCAAGAGGCAAATTACCTCAGAAGATAAAGTAAGTTTTTATTTGAATGCATGGATTTACCCACATAACCCCAGCACTGAAACATGCAATGCAGATTTTTGTGTCTCTCTCATAATCCTCATTATGTTGTCAGATTTTATTTTTCTAGCTATTGATTATAGCACCCATTAGTCCACAAGTGTCAACAGCATGTGCCAGAGATTATAATTTGGTGACGTCATGTGATACTACAAAAACAAGAGGAAAACACCAAAAGGCTGAGAGTCAAGTGTGGTTCGTTCACTGCTGCATCCAAATTGCCTGGTATAGTATCTAACAAAATAAACTGATGAATGAATAAGTGAACTTCGGTGTTGGTATTTTTGTATTTTGTTCCTATTTTCAAATATGCTAAATGTGAAATTCTTTCTTTTTGCAACGCTTCCACCCCTCTTTGGTTGGAGGCTTGAGGATATACCAATTCTGGGCCTAGAAAAGGTTTATCAATAAATATTGAATGAATGGTGGCTCATAAATCTTAGACTGTACCCCTGAAATGCTGTTCTCACTCAAGATATTCCTCTTAATCTGAATGATGCCCTTGGTCTCAGCTATTATGCCCGTGTAGATAACTTTCAAATAAAGGTCTTCAAGATTCTCTCTGGCCTCCAAATCTGTATGCAGTGCTGCCAACTTGCTATTTATGACATTGGCTCCACAGATAATATTTTCAAAACCCACTTTCTTCATGCCTTCCGTTCCTAACAACTGTGTTGTATTTCAGACCCTTGTCATTTGGCCTTTAGACTCTGGTCATTGTCTCTTGCTTCTGCTTTTTTTTTTTTTTTTTATCCATCTTCTTTGAATTGATGACTCTTACAGTTGGTCAATTCACTGTCCTGTTGGCATTCCTTAGTTGTTCATAAGAATGTGTGTTATATTTTGAAACTTTATCAAAATATAGAAGCTTCTTCACGATATATAACCATGTCTCCCTAAGCACTTCATCTTTGACTTGATAATCTGGCAATTCCCAGTGACTTTATGGTTTTTGAAGTATACTTGTATTTTTCTAGACAATTGAACATGAGAATCTCTCCATCTTGAATGCTCTTTTAAACTTATCTATGTAGTAAAATGCTTTTGTCTATTAAGTCTCATCTCAAATTCTTCCTCCTTTGGGAAGACTTGACTGACTCTAGGGAAGATTGTCAGATTATAATTCTATACATTGTGTGTATTTACCCAAACCTCTAAAATATAACAAGTTTAAGTAGAGATGGATGAATTTAGGGAGTCCTTGGATGAATGTATCTCTGCATTTTCCCCAGAAAATTTGGCATATAAATCCACATGTTCATACTTAAAAATTTGCATGAAACTGTGCCAAGATTGAAATCAGAAAAAAAATATTTGAAACTCAAATTGAGAGGATCACAGTGGCTGAGTTATAGAGCCAAAAGAATTAGCCAAGGGGAGAAACCAGAAAAGTCAAGTGAATAAATTAGCAGAAGGAGGCAAACACCAGGGGTTGTACACAAGTTGTGAACTTAACATTATCTAATGCTATTGCAAATATTGTCCCCTTCCTTATCTGTGTCTATTTGTTGAGAAATGTTCACATAGAGAGTGAGATACATAGCAAACAGATGCTTCCATTACATAACCATCTTCATGGTGGATTTTATAATCCCTAATTCACGTATTCCTCTCAAATAGAATATGAACTCCTTGTAAAAAGAGATGGCATTTTATTTATCATGTCAATTCTCTATTCATCCAAGATCTGAGCCAGACTAAGTGGCAGTGAATGTTGGTTAAATTAATGAAAAACTATTATCAGATCACAAGAAAATCACCTAAATAACTGAATGACAGTACAGTAATAAGAACACTTCCTGGAAGGTTCTCCTGAAATGTTTCCCTGATCTAGCTTAATTAGGGTGATGCTAGCTCCTCCCTCCTCCTATCTATGTCTCTGCATCTCTTCACCACATCTCACGTAAGCAGCATCCTAAGAGGCACTCAGTAAACTCTTAATGACTCTGGAGGTGCATCCCCACAGAAGTGAAGTTGTGAGAAGAATGATTTCATGCTGAATTGCACTCACTTCTGGCGGAGGCTTACACTATTCCTTTAAACAGTGGGCACTCCGAAACTGCAGCCAAGAAAGGAAGCAACTGCAGGGAGATTCCTCTCCCTGCTGATGATGGAAGAGTTTTCAGAATGAAGCTTATTGATCCTTGATAAGTGAATGTTGCAACTATGAATTCTCACTCCATGATATTGAAGTTTAAAGCTCATTCTAAAAGATGTTGCGCCTAACCCACTGACTCTATTGAAAAAAATTAATGAGGCATCCCATCTCCTACTGATATATTCCTGGAAAAGGTTTTTTGTGGTTGTTTGGTTTTTTGTTTTTGTTTTTCCCCCCAGGATGTGAGCTCATTTTGAGAAAGCCACATTGTTACCTATCTCTTAGGGAAGGAGATCAAGTAGGCAATTCTCTTTAAGGATGGGAGATGCCATGCTCCCACTTGCCAAAATAAATTTCTTGCTAATATTTCTGCTTTGAAATCTCTTTAGGTAGTTTTAGCTTTGAACTTAGCTGTTATCAAAACTTAGAAGGTATATTACTGGTAATTACATTTTCTAAAAGCAAAAAGAGATGTGATTCATGATCATAGAATTTCACGTTGAAGAGAAGCCTCCAATATTACCTCGTGCTGTTGGGGTACGAGAATTCCTTCCTAGACACTCCTCTGTGACACTTGGGTCAGGGTCCCACCACTGACAGGTGGTACTATAGCTGACTAAATCACAGCTGATCTGTGATTTTAGGCAAAATGGCCTTATTGCTGTAGATACAGACAAAATTTATGGCATACAGGTCAGTTTCAGTGACTGAAATGCTCATATCTTCTGTGTAATCTCTCTGATTGAGATTTAGCTGCTGTTTATTGAATGCTTATTGTACGGCAGGCACAAAGTTGATGCATTTCCATACGGTTACATTTAACTTCCACAACCATTTTGGAAGTTTCTAATATTGTTCCCATTTTGAAAATGATGAAATTTAAGCATAGATGATTGAAGCATTTTGCCTAAAATCACAAAGATGCAGTATCAGAAAAAGGACTAGGGACTAAGTTTCCTGATTGCAATCTTAATGTTATTTGCTATGCTCTCAGCACATGACCTCTATTCACCCTCTTTTTATTTGATAGGATTTAACATATCATGCTCAGCTCATGCCCAGTAATTTCTGTTCGTTATCTCTATTTTCCAAAATTTTTATCAAAAAATTTAATACATACCTCAAATATGTGCATATTATATATAATATATAATAAGTGTACATATATATGTAATCTCATATTACAAAAATTATTTTCCTCATTATTAAAACTAGGGGTTGGGAAGTTATCAACTGCTTTTGTGAATAAAACTTTATTGAAACACAGCCACACATTCATTTATTTATTTTCTCTGTCTGCATTTGTCCTATAATGTTAGAGCTGAGTAGTTCCAATGGAGACTTGGAGACTTTATGGCCTGCAAAGCCTTTAGGCTTTAGGCTTTATTTATCATTGCTGCCTTTCCAGGATCTTTCCACCGGGTTGAGAATTCTGACCCTAAACACAGCCTCTGAATTGGTGTTACTTCACTTGTTTGGCTTCTTTGCTTGACTGTACCTAGATGGCCCTGGATAATAATGATATACTTTGCACATTTTAAATTAATGTATTATCTGAAATGTTTGCTCACATTGGTTTAAAACAAGGGAAATCATCCATTTCCCATGGAAAATCATTTTCATTTGTGTATGTACATACAGGGATGCATGCACATGTACTTTAAAATGTTGATGAATCCTTTTTGGAAAAAGACTGGGTAGAAACAAATGCTTGCATATGGAGGTCTTATCTATATAAGGATATAAATGCCTATCTATCATCTATCTATCTATCTATCTATCATCTATCTATCATTTCTCTATCATCTATCTTGACCTCTGTATTTCAGCCATCTCTCAGGGTCCAGCTTCTATTCCAGCCATTGCTGCAAAAACAAGCTTTGTAAGTTAGAGTTGTTTGTCTCAGCTAAACTATATTTCTCTCTCTTACTGTCCTAGGATTTCTCTAATGTCAAAGTATGGACTATCTGGAGGAACCTAACCCCATGAATGTACAAACTTGGAAGATCAAAGGCAATAACAATCCATGCTCAATTCTGGACTAATGTGTTAGAAGAACTGGGTACTACCTTTTTTGTCCTCAGGATGGACAACGCTGAGGTACATTCCACATGAGTCTTTAAATGTTCTCAGAAATAGAGGTTTAGGTGCGTAGCTATAATGATGACCGGTTTGATGATGTACCTTTAGATTGGCTTTTCTTTCTTCCTTATTTTCCCTACTTCCTTATTACTAATCTCTATGATCATTTCTGGAAAATGAACTAACTGTATACACACCCACTCAATCACACAGGAAATGGAACAGTATATGCACCTACGTTGCATATAGTTAGTTGAAAAGTGGAAATACACTTCCAGCAATTTCCCTTTACTGTGACCATAGTATCCTTTAATATGCATGTATTCTCGCATGGCAGTAGGATGAGCCATTTGGATCTTTTTCAAAATAGCATTTTAGAAAATAGCCATTAAATACCCAAATTTGCCACTGAAAATCAAAACTATGTTCAATTCCCAGCATCTACAGTATTAAATAGATTAACTGTAATGTGTGTGTTGGTAGAGGTGGGTGAGGGTAAGTACTCACAAGCATGCACATACACCACAGCATAACACAAAATGCATTTTCAATTATATGCTTATTCTTGCATACATTAAAAATACTATAATTCCACGTTGTATAATAAGATATTTTGTCATAATATGTGAAATAAAATCATTTGAAACATACATAAATCAGATAGATAGATAGATAGATATTGAAAGATGACATATAACACTGGATAAAACACAAAACAAATTTAAAATAGAACAAAATACTAATATAAAAACAGTGATACACTTGACTAAGCCTATGTGATTAGATTTATATATTAGAATTTTATTTTTTAAACTTTTGTTGCTAGGTTCACATACTTTAAAAATTGTTACTATTGTTCATTTTTTAGAGACAGAAATAAAGGTAATATAAAATACACTGTGCTATAAAGTAGCTGTTTTGTGGTAATATTAAAGTGCCTTCTAGTTGCTCAATGTCTCCTATCAATGAAGACTAAGATGGTATTTATCAGTCATGTGTGAATACAACTGGCATTGCCAAGCATAATAGACAATAGCTTCTACCCAAGTTTAGAGAAGACACAGGTATGTTCCTCAAAATGATGTTTCTTATACTCACCTTCCATAAAATCTGATGTTGTAGTATTATATCTTTACTCCGTGTAAGTATTTTCATGTCAGACCCAGAAATTATGTCTACCACTGCTATAAAATCTGTCCTTGGTCCACAAAAGAGAAGCTTCTGGAGAAAATATGGTTCTCCAACACGGGTTAGTGTGATGGACAGATTACAGAGCCTAGAATGAGATCTCTCATAAGTCTATGTCTGGAGTGTATGAATGTGCATCCTTCTCTGACCCTCTGTCTCAATTTCAGTGGGTTAGTTTTCTATTGCTGCTGTAACAAATTACCACAAAATTAGTGGTTTATTTTTTTTAAAGATTTTATTTATTTATTCATGAGAGACACAGAGAGAGAGAGAGGTAGAGACACAGGTGGAGGGAGAAGCAGGCTCCATGCAGGGAATCCGACGTGGGACTCCATCCTGGGTCCCCAGGATCACACCCTGGGCCGAAGGCAGGCGCTGAACCACTGATCCACCCGGGGATCCCCAAAATTAGTGGTTTAAAACAATATACATTTATTATCTTACAGTTATGAAAGTCAAAAGTCAGACACAGATCTCATTGGGTTAAAATCAACGTTATTAAGAAGATTACATTCCTTTCTGTAAGCTCTGTGACAGAAGTGTTTTCCTAAACTATTTTATTTTCTAGAGGACATCCACATACCCTGGCTCCTTGGATCCCATGGTCTATAGTAAAGTCAGTAACATAGCATCTCTCTCACCATTCTTCCATAGTAACACCTCCCTCTGACCACAGCTGGGGAAGCTTCTCCACTTTTAAAAACTCATGTAATTACATTGTGTTCACTGACCCATGTAATTAGAGATCTCACCCAGGAGAATTTTCCCAGGTCATGGTCCATAATTGTAATCACTTTGAATAAGTCATTTTTGTCATGTAAAGTAACATAGTAACAGGATATGTAGACTAGAATGTAAACATCTTTGGTGAGGGGGGCATGATTCTACTTACCTCACTCTGTGCTGAGATTTAAAATATTTGTTTCTAGTCAGCTGGGAAGATGGTGGAGTAGGAGGACCCTGTGCTTGCCTTGTCCCACAAATGCAACTAGCTAACACCCATATCAGTGTATATAACTCAGAAAATGTCCTGAAGACTGGCAGGACAAACCCCACAATTAAAAGCAGGGAAGGAGCCACATCAAAGAAGGAAGGAAGGGCAAAAACATTGCCTAAGAATGGGACATACTGTGGCCATCCATGGTAGGGAGGGGGCCAATGGCATGAAGAAGGACAGAAAACAGACTTTCACACTGGGAAGCCCATAACTGGGGAGGATTAATGGTCATAATACATACCTTTGAAACTGAGAGTGACCAAATTTCATGAGTTCTTAAAACCAGTGGAACTTAAAACGTGGAATTTTAAAAATCAGTGAACTCATTTCTGGGAGAGCCTAGACTGCATTAGGAAACAGAGATCTCACCCTCAAAGAGACAGAATGGTGAACAACCTGTACAGATACAGCACAGAACCAGCAGATTGAAAAATACTGGGGCAGATGGAAGGGAAAGTGATTTGCTCATCTCAGAATGCTGCCCAGAGAGACAGGGCTCATGAGAAGACACCTCCAGGAACAAAGAAGGGGGCAGGCACCATTTCCCTCCACTATCCCCACACTCTTTGTAAACACCTTCAGGAACCAGAACAGCACCAACACTCCTTATCTAACTTGCTTGCACCAAGCCCCTCTACCCACACTTTGTGGGATCTGCCTTCCCAGCCATACTCTCCACAGTCCTGGCATTTCAGACCCCTTGCTAGAAGACTTGCACAACCATGCCAACAACACATCTCTTTACTTGTGCATTTTGCCAGACCTCAGTTCTGGTGGCAGCAGGTGCAGTTCTTGTTTTGCAAGCAGATCACTGCACACATCACTGCCCATAATAGGAAAAGAGAGCCTCTGCAGAGAACTGGACCGAAGGAAAAAGAGGCCAAGACTCAACAGCAGAGTATATGCAACACACATGAGACACTCCCTGAAGCACCAGGCTATGGGGAACAAGGGACACTGCATTGCAGGGCACTTAAGAACCTCTTCTTCATTAGGCTGCTACTATTAAGAGCAAGAGAAAGAGCTGACTTTCCTAACACAAAGAAACAGACAAAATGAAGAGATCGAGAAATATCTCCCAGATGAAAGAACAGGACTGAATCACAGAAAGAGACAAAGTGAAACAAGTGAATATGCCTGATAAAGAATTTAAAGTAATGTTCATGGGACACCTGGGTGGCTCAGTGGTTGAGCGTCTGCCTTTGGCTCAGGTCATGATCCTGGAGTCCTGGGATCAAGTCCCACATCGGGCTCCCTGCATGGAACCTTCTTCTCCCTCTGCCTGTGTCTCTGCCTCTTTCTGTGTCTCTCATGAATAAATAAATAAAATCTTTAGAAATAAATAAATAAAGTAATGTTCATGAAGATACTCGCTGGACTGGAGAAAGATTAGAAGACATAAGTGAAACCTTTAACACAGAAATGGAAAGAACATAAGAACATAAGAGATCAAGAACATAATAAATGAAATTAAAAATAAACTTGATGGAATAAATAGCAGCTAAGCTGAAGCAGAGGTACAAATTAATGATCTAAAATACATAGTAATGGAAAGTAGCCAAGCTGAGCAATTAGCTGAAAGAAAATTATGCAAATTGAGAACAGTCTTAGGAACTCAGTGACTCCATCAAGCATAATAAGTTCTACAATGCAGGGATCTCAGAAGAAGACAGAAATAAGGCACAGAAAATTTATTTGAAGAAATAATAGCTGAAAATTTCCCTAATCTGGAGAAGAAAACAGATATCCAGATCTAGGAGGCACAAATATGCCTCCCCCTCAAAAAAAATAATAATAAGTAAATAAATAAATAAAAACAAACAAACAAAAACAAGGAGGTCCACACCAAGATATACAGTAATTAAAACGGCAAAATATAGTGATTGTGAATGAAATACTCATTTCATTTATATGAAAGCATCAAGAGAAATAAAGACAGCTACATAGAAAAGAAACCACATAAGACTATCAGTGGATTTTTCATCCGAAACTTTGCAGACCAGGGATGCCTGGATAGCTCAGTGGTTGAGCATCTGCCTTCAGCCCAGAGTGTGATCCTGTCCCGGGATCGAGTCCTATATTGGACTCCCTACAGGGAGCCTGCTTCTCCCTCTGCCTGTGTCTCTGCCTCTCTCTGTGTGTCTCTCATGAATAAATAAATAAAATCTGAAAAAAAAAAAAAAGGGAAAAAGAAGAAACTTTGCAGACCAGAAGTGAGTGTCATGACATATTCCAAATGCTGAAATGGAAAAGTTTGCAGCTAAGGATATTCTATCCAGCCAGGGTATCATTCAGAATAGAAGGAGAGATAAAGAGTTTCTCATATAAACAGAAACTAAAGGAGTTCATAACCACTAAACCAGCACAAGAGATATCAAAGGAAGGTTGATTGAGTGGAAAGGAAAAACTATGAGTGAGAGGATGAAGAGTAAAAAGCAAAAGAGAAGAAAAAGAAAAAAAATAAAAAGCACAAGGAAACACACACACAAACACAAAAGCAGTAAAAATAAACATTTCAGTAAAAATCAGTCAAGGGATTCAAACAAATGAAAGGATGTAAAATATGATACCACATATATAAACGGTAGTGAAGGGAGAGGAGGAAAGAATGGGCTCAAACTTGAGACCATCAACCTAAAACAGTCTGCTATATGCAGAAAATGTTGTATACAAATCTGATAGTTGGGATCCCTGGGTGGCTCAGCGGTTTAGCGCCGCCTTGGACCCAGGGCGTGATCCTGGAGACCCCGGATTGAGTCCCACGTCAGGCTCCCTGTGTGGAGCCTGCTTCTCCCTCTGCCTGTGTCTCTGCCTCTCTCTGTGTGTGTCTTTCTGGTCTTTCATGAATAAATAAATAAAATCTTAAAAAAAACCTGATAGTAACCACAAATCAAAGCCAGTAATAGATACGCAAAGAATAATGAGACAGGAATCCAAGTATATCACTAAAGGAAGCTAGCAAATCATAAGAGTTCAAGAACAAATCAGAGTAAATCTTTAGAAATGTCCACAAAACAAATAGAAAAAATGATAATAAGTACATATCTATCAATAATTACTAAGAATGTAATTGTAGTAAATATTTCAAACAAAAGACCAAGAGTGACAGAGTGGATAAAAACACCACACCCATCTATATGCTGCCAACAAGATATTCATTTCAGGCCAAAAGACATCTGCAAAATGAAAGTGTGGGGATGGAGAAACAATTATCATGTAAGAGATTTAACAGATATATTCAGAACATTCCATCCTAAAACAGCATAATACAGATCCCTTACAAGTGCACATGGAACATTCTCTAGATTACCTACTAGGCTACAAAACAAGTCTCAACAAATTCCAAAAAACTGAATCATAGCAGGCATCTTTTCTGACCACAATGTTATGAAACTACAAACGAACTACAAGAAAAAAAAGGCACAAATTCATGGAGACTAAATAACATGCTATAAAACAATGAATAGCTCAACCAAGAAATTAAAGAAAAAAATGAAAAATTACATGTAAACAAAAATAAAAACACAACTGTCCAAAATATGTGGGATGCAGCAAATGTGGTTCTAAGAGGGAAGTTTTTAGCAATATAGGCCTATCTCAAGAAGCAAGAGAAATCTCAAGTAAATAACCTAACTTTACACCTAAAGGAGCTAGAAAAAAGAAACAAACAAACAAACAAAACCACCAAAACCCCAAACACAGCAAAAGGAAGGAAATCATAAAGAATAGAGCAGAAATAAAAACATTAAAAACAAAAACAGTATATCAATGAAACCAAGACCTGGTTATTTGAAAAGATCAACAAAATTGTTAAACCTCTAGCAAGACTCATTTAGAAAGAGAGACAGATAGGGACGCCTGGGTGGCTCAGCAGTTGAGCATCTGTCTTTGGCTCAGGGCTTGCTCCCGGGGTCCAGGAGTCCCGGATCAGGCTCCTTGTGGGGAGCCTGCGTCTCCCTCTGCCTGTGTCTCTGACTCTGTCTGTGTGTCTCTCATGAATAAATAAATAAACATTGAAAAAAAAAAAAAAAGAAATAGAGAGACACACACAGAAATGGAGACAAAGAGAAATCCAAATAAGTGAAATAACTGATGAAAGAGGAAAAATAACAAACAACACCACAGAAAGACAATCGTAACAGATTACTATGAAAACTTACACGTAACAACTCAGACAACCTAGAAGAAATAGATAAATTCCTAGAAATGTATAACCTACTAAAACTAAAGCAGGAAGGAATAGTAAATTTGAACAGACTGATTGCCAGCAATGAAACGGAATCAGTAATCCAAAAACTCCCAAAGAACAAAACTCCATGATCAGATGACCTCACAGGAATTCTACCAAAAATTTAAAGAAGAGTCAATATCTATTCTTCTGTATCTATTCCAAAAATTATAAGAGGAAGGGAAACTTCAGTTTCATTCTCTGAGGCCAGTATTACCTGGATAACAAAACCAGATAAAGATATCACACACAAAAAAGGTGAAGTAAAGGCCAACATCTCTCATGAATATAGATGCAAAGATCCTCAACAAAACATTAGCAAACCAAATCCAAAAACATATTAAATCATACACTACGTTCAAGTCAGATTTATTCCTGGGCTACAAGGGTGGTTCAATATTCACAAAACAATCAATCAATGTAACACATCACATCAATTAGAAAAAGGATTAAAACCATATGTTCATTCCAAAAGATGCAGGAAAAGCATGTGACAAAGTACCACATCCATTCATGATAAAAACCCTATGCAAGATGGGTCTAGAGGGGATATATCTTGACATATTAAAGCCTTATATGAAAAACCCAAAGCCAATGTCACACTCAGTGGTGAATAACTGAAAGCTGTTGCTGTAAGGTCAGAAAAAATGAGAAGGGTGACCACTCTCACCACTTTTACTCAACAAAGTCCTGGAACTCCTAACCATACCGATGAGATAAGAAAAAGAAGTAAAAGGAGTCCAAATGGTAAGGAAAAAATGAAACTCTCACTATATTATATGACACGATACTATGTATAGGAAAGTCTGAAGATTCCACAAAAAATGCTAAAACTGGTGAAAGAATCCAGTAAAGTCACAGGATATAAAATCAATGTACAGAAATCAGTTGCATTTTATACACTAATAATGAATTAGCAGAAAATTAAATTAAGAAAACAATCTCCTTTACAATTGCACAAAAAACAATAAAATATCTAAGGGATTAATCAAAATGGTGAAAGACCTGTACTCTAAAAACTATAAAACACTCATGAAAGAAGTGTCTATACCACCCAAAGCAGGCAACAATCTCTCTGACATCTGCTGTAGCAATATTTTTAAATGTCTCCTGGCAAGGGACATAAAAGCAAACTACTGGGCCTGGGTGGCTCAGTGGTTGAGCTTCTGACTTCGGCTCAGGGCATGATCCTGGGGTCCCAGGATCAAGTCCTACATCAGGCTCCCTGCATGGACCTGCTTCTCCCTTTGCCTGTGTCTCTGCTTCTCTCTGTGTGTGTCTCATGAATAAATAAATAAAATATTTTTAAAAAAGCAAAGTACTGGGACTATATCAAAATGAAAATCTTCTGCACAGTGAAGAAAACAATCTACAAAACAAAAAGGCAACCTACTGAACGGGAGAAGATATTTGTAAATGACATATTAAGAAAGGGTTAGTATGCAAAGTATATAAAGAACTTATACAACGCCACACCCCAAAAACAAATTACTCAATTAAAAAATAAAAAATGGGCAGAAGACATGAACAAAAATTTCCTCAGAGAAGACATGCAGATGTCAGACAGACACATGCAAAGATGCTCAATATCACTCATCATCAGGGAAATGCAAATCAAAACTACAAAGGATATCACCTCGCACTGGTCAGAATGGATGAAATCAAAAACACAAATAGGTACTGGCAAGGACTGGAGAGAAGGGAACCTCATACAGTGTTGGTGGGAATGCAAATAGGTGCAGTCACTCTGTAAAACATTACAGAGGTTTCTCAAAAAATTTTTTAAAAAAAGAGAACTACTCTATGATCTAGTAATTGTACTACTGGGTATTTCCCAAAGAGTTTAAGAACACTAATTCAAAGGATACATGCACCCTTATGTTCATAGAAGCATAATTTATGGCCAAACTATGGAAGCAGGCCAAGTATCCATTGGTTAGCGAATGGATAAAAATATGGCACCCACCCCCCCACCCCCCCACACCCACACCCCCCCCACACACACACACAATTACCAGATTATTTTACAGCTTTAAAACAAAGATATCTTGCCATTTGCAACAACATGGATGGAGCTTGAAGTTATAATGCTAAGCAAAATAAGTAGAAAATACAAATACCATATGATCTCATGCATATGTGGAATTTAAGAAACAAAACAAAGGGGGCAGCTGGGTGGCTCAGTGGTTAAGCGGCTGCTTTTGGCTCAGGTCGTGATCCTGGAGTCCTGGGATTGATTTCCACATTGGGCTCCCCATGGGAGCCTGCTTCTCCCTCTCCCTGTGTCTCTGCCTCTCTGTGTCTCTCATGGATGAATAAATAAATAAATAAATAAAGTCTTTAAAAAAAGTAAACAAACAAAACAAAAGACCAAAGGAAAATAAGACAGAGAGAAAAAGGGAGTGAGAAATCAAGAAAGTGACTTTAAACTAAGAAGAACAAACTGATGGTTACCAGAGAGGAAATGGATGAGGGGATGGAGGAAGTAGGGAATATGGATTAAGGAGTAAATTTATAATGATAAAAATAAATAAATAGGAAAAAAAAGAATGAAAGAAAGGATGGAAGACATAATGCATGAAAAACTAAAAACCAACCACGTGCTCTACAGTAAGTCATCCCTTATTGAAATACAATGTCAGTAATAAAGGCTGATTTAGTTATTTCATGCATAAAATAAAGTAAAATAGTACTTGCTTCATAGAACTACAAGATTGATTCAATAAGTCGACATTAAAGTTAAATGCACACATACATAATTAATATTTGCCTATTACCTATGGGTTTACACACATGCTTTGTTTATTTACTTTTGTCACTGAATATGTGTCATGGCTTTTGTTCAGTCAAACACCCGAATCACAAGACATAGTAAAATGGTGATTTTAAGCTGTTAAGTTTCAAAGTAATTTATTTCATGCATTGATAGTTATGTAAGAGTGAAGTCAAGGACAATCTTGAACTCCTAAGCAATTCACGGAAGGTGGTGGAGTATAAGGCAGTATTTCAGGCTATGAATCAAGTTAGATTCAAATTGGGAGTAACAAGATCATACATTCTCAAAATGGAAAGATTGAGGGACGTCTGAGTGGCTCAGTGGTTTAGCACCACATTCAGCCCAGGGCATGATCCCGGGGTCCCAGGATCAAATCCCACATTGGGCTCCCTGTGTGGAGCCTGCTTCTCCTTCCTCTGCCTGTGTCTCTGCCTCTCTCTGTGTCTCTCATGAACAAATAAATAAAATCCTTTTTTTTTTTTTAATGGAAAGATTGAGTCCTAAGTTTTATATTTAGTTTTAAGAAATTCTGGCCCTTTGAGATTTCAACATAGCAAGGGCATATATGTGCTATGTGAGCTTTGTTTATGTATTAGCTAGGAGGATAGTAGCCTGAAAGGAGGGAAGGAAGCAAGCAAGCAAGGAAGAAAGGGCAGGGGCAGGAAAGGATGGAAGGAAAGTCAGATAGATGCTTAGTTTGAGAAGCAAATAAGGAGGTAGGACAAATGGACTATGATCTAAATAATCAGTTTTCTACTGGCTGAAAGGGTCAGTTCTTGGACTCTGTCTTCTAGCAGATATACCAGACTTTTAAATCATCAAGATGTACAGGATGTCATTAAAACTTTATAGAAAGTGTGGTGCCTCTCAAGGACTGCACAGATGCTTTCAGGTAAATGACTTTTGTGTATTTAACTGTTTTCTAACGTCACTGCTAACTTATCCCACAGGACATTATAGAACATGGTTTGGAAACACCACCACTAACTACCCCCAAGACTCTCAGCTACAGCACATGCTTGTCCTTTGCATTAGAATCCTCCGTTACCTGTACCTTTTCTTCCTTACAGTGAACTCATATGCTGTCAGTAAGAGTTAGTTTAGCATGGAGCGCTGGACCATGAGCTCATTTTGCCTGGATCCAAATCCTGCTCCTGGCTCTTAGTGGTAGTGAGACACTGACAAAGTCACTTAACCTCTCTTGGCCTCTGTTTATTACTTAATGCGTTAAAAATTGCATTGATTATTTAGGGTTCATGGTTATTATAAGGAATTAGGCAGTTCATGTACGTGAAGCAATTAGAAGAGTACCAGGCATGTAGTATGAACTCAACACATACTCAAGACCATCAGACGCAACTCCAGTGCTTCTTTGAGGACTGCTTAGAACCCTCAAGTCAGCTTCATTTCCTCATCATATCTTTTACCATAGCACATTTTGAAACATCAGTCATTTTGCAATATTATTGTCTCTCTGGCTTAGAGACTAAATCCTTGAAATGAAGACTTACTTCATTATTGCTTTATTCTTGGTGGCTCGCAAATTCGGGAAACAGATTTGGTGCTCACAAAACAGAATCCAAGTGAATGAATAAATTAATACATCCATCAATGAATTTGAGCTGATTATGTGGGGATTTTTTCATTTTTTCAATAAAAACTCCCCCTTCTCTCTATATATAAATATGTGGATACACATATATAATCTATAATCTATAATCTATATATATATATATATATATATATATATATATATATTATATATATAAGGGCAGGAAGCATTAGTTGAAAAAACGGAGGAGCTGAAATCATACAGAGCAGGATTAAAACAAACAATCTTTGGCACCAAGAACTTGCCGTTTGACCTTCAAAAAGTAACTTAACCAACTGGAGTCTCTTATCTACCTACATTGCATTGACATGAAAATTCATATAAAATGTATAAAGGACCCGCCACCTTCAAGATACCTAATAGCTAACAGCTATTGTATTGGCATTGCCAAAGGTTATAGGCTTGGCTACTCATAGGGCACATTATGGATTCTTCGGAATAAACAATCTTGCCTAGACAGAGCTACATTATTATTCTGTTTTTTAAACAAAAGTAGTGAAGTAATTTAGTGCCTTGCAGATAAGCTCAACTTTCATATATTGTTACCTGGGGCCAGGGAAAATATCAGTGGGAAAGCAACTGGTAGAAATAGATAGGGCTATTTGCTTTTTAAGTGTCTCTGGGCCTGTGAAATGATAGTTCTACAGGCAGATTTCCCAAAGCCCGTGAGAGGATTACTGCTCTGCTGGAGTCTTTTACCTGTACACTAAAACAGCCAGAGTAGCTTCTTTATATAAGAAGTCTTAAATTTGTCCATTTGCTCCAAGAGATCAATAAATCCCAGTTTCTGATTTTATTCTAAGTACTCATTTGCCACTAACATAAAATCAAAAGTTTTACTCTCAAAGAAGAAATCATCATCGTAACAGATGTTACATGTGCAGTGGTGCCAACAAAGCCACATTAAGCATTTTATTTAATCCATGCAAAGACCTTATGACTTAGATTCTATTATCATTGGCATCATTTTATAGAAGAGGATTCCTAAATTTGGAATAGTAGATTAATATTCACAGAAATAAAGGGTAGAAAGGAGATTTAAGCTCAGATTTTCCAGCTCCAAGACCTTGTTCTTTCCTTGAATCACACTTTCAAAAATATTAAGTAATTAATTGTCACAATCACAAGTTAGCCGGAAATAGCTAGACTGGTCATTGAACTATGTGAGCTAAATGGCCTTACTTTAATTGTACAGTGAAAGGAAATGTGATCAGAGGGGGGCAGGAGCAAAAGTCCACAGGATAAGTACAATTCTTGAGGCTGAAAATTAGGGTTGTGTTTGGGGTAATCCAGGTATCACTGCCCCATATTTATCAATTCTTCGCTGCGATCTATGCGTCTGTACCACACTGTCTTGATGGTCACAGCTTTGTAATATAGCTTGAAGCCAGGCATTGTGATGTCCCCAGCTTTGGTTTTTCTCTTTCAACACTTCCCTGGCTATTCAGAGTTTTTTCTGGTTCCATACTAATCTTAGGATTATTTGTTCCAACTCTGTGAAAAATTTCCATGGTATTTTGATAGGTATTGCATTGAATGTGTAGATTGTTCTGGGCAGCATAGACATTTTTACAATATTAATTCTTCCAATTCATGAGCATGCAATGTTTTTCCATCTCTTTGTGTCTTCCTCAATTTCTCTCATAAGTGTTCTGTAGTTTTTAGGGTATATAGATCCTTTACCTCTTTGGTTAGGTTTCTTCCTAGGTATCTTATGCTTAGGGTACAATTGTAAATGAGACTGATTCCTTAAGTTCTCTTTCTTCAGTCTCATTGTTAGTGTACAGAAATGCCACTGACTTCTGGGCATTGATTTAGTATCCTGCCACACTGTCGAATTGCTGTCTGGCAATTTTGGGGTGGTTGTGGGTTATCCACATAATGTATCATGTCATCTGCTAAGAGTGAGAGTTTGACTTCTTCTTTGCCAATTTGAATGCCTTTTATTTCTTTAGGGTGTCTGATTGGTGAGGCTAGGATGTCTAGTACTGTGTTGAACAGCAGTGGTGAGAGTGGGCATCCCTGTTGTGTTCCTGACTTTAGGGAAAAAGCTCTTAGTTTTTCCCCTTTGAGAATGATATTCATTATGGCTTTTCATAGATTTATTTTTATGATATTGAGGTATGTTCCCTCTGTTCCTACAATTTGAAGAGTTTTAATCAAGAAAGGATGCTGTACTTTTGTCCAATGATTTTTCTGCATCAATTAAGAAGGTCATAAATTCTTGTCTTTTCTTTTATTAATGTGATCTATCATGTTGATTGATTTCAGAATGTTGTAAGTTGGTACAGCCACTCTGGAAAACAGTATGAAGGTTCCTCAAGAACTTAAAATAGAGCTATCCTAGGACCCAGCAATTGCACTACTGGGTATATACCCCAAAGATATATATTAGTGAAATGCAGGGGCACCTGCACCCCAATGTTCATAGCAGCAATGTCCACAATAGCCAAAATGTGGAAGGAGCTGAGAAATCCTTCAACAGATGAATGGATAAAGAAGATGTGAGATAGATATAGGTATAGAATGGAATATATATATATATATATATATATATATATATATATATATATATAATGGAATGTTATATATATTATATATTATGTAATATAATATAATGGAATGTTACTGAGCCATCAGAAAGGATGAGTATCTACCATTTACCTTGATGTGGATGGAACTGGAGAGTATAATGCTAACTGAAATAAGTGAATTAAAGAAAGACAATTGTTATATGTTTCATGCATATGTGGAATATAAGAAATAGTGCAAGGGACCAAAAGAGAAGGAGAGGAAGCTGAATGGGGAAAAATTAGAGAGGAAGACAAACCATGAGAGGCTCTTAACTCTGGGAAACAAACTGAGGGTTGCTCAAGGGGAGGTGGAGGGGGATGAGGTAGCTAGGTGACAGGGACCAAGCAGGGCACATGATGTGATGAGCACTGGGTGTTATACTAGATGTTGGAAAATTGAACTTAAATTTAAAAAATAAAATAAAGAAGCACAGTTTTCTCAATTTACTCTTTTTAAAATTTTTTATTATACTTTTTCATTCTGTTCTCTTATTTGGAATTTTCTAGAAGAATATTCTTTAAACACTTTTTCTCATATTTAATTCATTACTTCAGAAGAATAACTGGGTGTGGAGGCTCCTTAAGATTCTCTCTCTCCCTCTCCCTCTCCCTCTTTACCCCACTTGCACTGTCTGTCTCTCTCTCTCTCTCTCCCAAAAACAAAACATATGAAACTATATATACATATATATATATATTCCTTCCCTGGAACACAGGAAAGCTTGGCATCATTTGTTTATCTAACAGATACTGTTGATTGACATTTGGTCATTTACTACTTAGAATATTTAAACGATTATTTCTCCCCTTCTTTAGGATTCACAGAACTTGTGTTCACTTAGTTAATGCATACTTCAGTAAACCTACCATTGCTACATGGGGCAAACAAATTTAAATGATATCATAGCTTTTGGGGGATGTTAACCAGCCATTTCAAATGTATAAATTGGGGTGTCAACAAAACATTTGTGTTGGCATCAGTGGAGGCTAGAAACAGCATGGTATTTTTAAGGAATTTAGAATTTCACAAATGAGATTTAAAAAAGATAAAGAGTAAACTCACAGAGTCAAGCATAAAGTGCCTTGAAAAATATGTAAACAGATTGTGATGCATACAATTTAAAAGACTTTCACATGGGGACAACACAGCTAAAATTATACTATAAAATATATGTGCCAGGTAGTTCCAGATCCCAGGCTAGCCCTTCTATCGTGAGACCTGTAGAACTGAACAAGATCTACGAGGTGACCTTTCTCAGGCTCAGGCAGTTGGCAGGGCAACCATGTTGCATCTGAGAAAAGGAGAGCTCACAAGGTGAGTCCCATTGCTCAGATATATGTCTAGAGAAAATTTCTCATCAGAAATCTGAGCAGAGCACAGTTGTCTCCTGAACTGAGGAAGTGGAAATTTCAGATAAGGGCAGCTGAGCCTGCAAGGTGAAGCATCAAAGAGAGGCCTCAGAAGTCCAAGTGGGATGTCTTGCTCATTTGTGGCTGAGGGTTTGACTGAATATTTGCAGGTAGGACCACCTTAGGTTAATCAGAAAGCATCTGCTATGAGGCTGAAAGCAGGAAGGGATGGAAGAGACAGTGCATAGGGAAGGGTAGTGTCTGAGGACTTAGAGTTCCAGCCCCAACAGAATGGAGAAATTTCATTATCTTATTCTCAACTATTTAGGATACACTTAGTATACAATAAAGGCTGTGCCTTAGGAGCAAAGACCACACACAGAAAGAGAAACCCATACAAGTTCCAAATGATCAGATCAAAGCTGAACGTATCATTCCACTCCTAGATATTTACCTAAATGAAATAAAAATGCACACCCATTCAAAGATTTGTATACAAATGTTTATAGAAGCTGTATTAGTAATGGTTCCAAACTGGAAAGAATCCAGTCACCTATCACCGGATGAATGGATAAATAAATTATGGTATATTCATACAATGACATAGTACTTGTTCAGAAAAAGAAAGAAAGAAAGAAGAAAGAAAGAAAGAAAGAAAGAAAGAAAGAAAGAAAGAAAGAAAGCAAGCTACTAAACCAGACAAAATGGACAAATTCTCAAAACCATCATGCAAAGTAAAACAAGCAAAACACAAGAGTAAACACCATTTGATCCACTTACATGGAACTTCAGAGAAGATCAAGTAATATGCAGAGACAAAAAGAAGATCATTGGTTTACTAGATTTATTTATTATTTAGAGTGTGAGTGTATTGAATGCACAGACTCCAAATCATTTTCCATAGTTGAAGAAGTGTTAAATATCTTGATTGAGGTGGTGAAAACATGGGTGCTACGGAAAATTCATATGCTGAACATCTAACCCCTGATGTCACTGTATTTAGTGGTAGAGCCGCAAGAAGCAAGTGAAGGTCAAGAAGTCCGCTGGGTGGCACTTCTTGGTAGAAAGAGTGAAGAAAACAGCAGAGAGCTCAGTCTTCCTTTTCACCACATGAGATCACAGCGGGAGGGCAACCAGCAGTGAGCCAGGGAGAGGGCTCTCACCGGAAACCAGACAGACCAGAACCTTAATCTTTAGCGTCTAGCTCCAGAGTGTGAGAAAAGAAATTTCTATTTTTTAAGTCATCCAATCTATAGTCCTTTTGTTATAGCAACTCAAGTTGACTAATACAATTGGTATTTACATGTACTAACACTTAGTAACCGCTATATTTAAACATGTGTAGAATTTGTTATATATATAAATTATATTTCCATAAAGTTGATTAGAAATATTATTGAGGCAGCACACACAGAGAAATGTAGTTGACTGAGGAAGACGGATGGATGCAAATAAAAGCCAGGATGCGTACTGTGCGTAAAGTCCAAGGAACTTGGGAATTACCAAACAAAACATTAAAAAAAAAAAAAAAAGACTGAAACCTTAGCTGAGCTTTTGGGAGACAGAGGAAAATGGGCTAAAAGATGCCCATATTATCCGGAAGTTAAAATGAACACATTTTGAAGTTTGATAGATTGTGTTGTGATGACAAAGATGGATAGGTTTTGGGTAATGTCCAAGTTTCTGGATTAAGTTGCTAGGTGAATGATGATATTTATTGTAAAACAGGGAACCATGGAACATGCAGATTGGGAAGAAGGATGTATTTCTTTCGGGTCTGATAGGTTGAATTGTCACGTGGACATTCAAAAGGAGATACATCTATCTTACAAGATACAGAGCTCTGAATTTCCGAATGAGCTCATACTTACCTATAAATTAGAATCATTAGCATAAAAATGAGAATTACAACCATAAGAGTGGGTGAGATCACTCAGTTAGAAATGTTAGAGAAAAGAAAAGAAATTATCTGAGAATACATAAAAATATGAATATTTAAGAGACAGGCAGAGGAAGTGAAGTAAATGAAGAAAGACATATAAAAGAGTGAATAAAGAAAAGTGGTGTCACAGAAGTCAAAGGAATAGAGAATTTTGTGGAGGGCAGCATCAATAATGTCAACTGCAGCTGAAAAGCCCAGTAAAAGAGTCCATTTAGGTCTGAAGCACATTTATTGGATTTGGCACCAAGGACCAGGACTGGCCCGGGGTGAGAGAAAGAAATCTTGGCCTAAAAGCTGGATGATCGGCCTTCACACCCAGTCTCCAGGGACACACAGCCAACTCCCCTACCTCTATACACCTGAACACCACACTTTACCAAATGGGACAATAAAAAATAGGTTGTTGGAAGATGAAATACAACAAGTGTGGAAATAACTTCTTACTTCTAGTATTTTCCCCCAAATAAGCTATTGTATATGTTACTGTACTTTGTGAAGAAAGAATAATAAATCAGAAATATAATTATTCTAGCATATCTTCATTAGCCAAGAGAGGATAAATTATGTCACAGTAACAAAATATCAAAAGTCGTCATGGTTTAGCACAACTAAATTATATTTCTCATATCCATGCTATATGTCCAACACAAGCTGGTGCTGAGTTTGGGTCCATACAATCACCCCATGCCATCTTATGATGTGACACCATCTTATGATAGGCTTTCACATGCAAAAACCTTCATGTTTCTTGGGGTATAAAAGGAGAAACTGAAAAATCAAATACTGACAAGTAAATGTTTTGTCCTGGAAGTGAAGTCCACTTCTTTTCAAATATCCTATTACATAATTAGATACTTAACAGTTCCCACATTCAAAGGTTTAGGGAAATCCAATTTTCCCATGTTCCCTCACAGGAATAAGAATTAAAAATATTAGCATATAATTACAAGACTCTAGAATGATAATAGGATACAAGTTCTACAGAATGATACCTTTTAGCAAGAGACATACATACTTTTGGCCTCTTTCAGTTCAGGACTTTCTTTTGTCCCCAACTTTGTCACTTATAATATCTGACAACATTAACAAGTCAATATCCACAGACCTGTTAGGAAAGCATAGCCATTCCTTTACGGTGTATGATTATTTTATTTATTATATAGGGAGACACTATTGTTCAGTGAAAAGAGCATGTGTATTGGGAAAAGAGATGTGGCATTCTGGATATGTGTAGCAACTACAGGCAAAATACTGGAACTCTCCACTATTGTCATTTTTATTTACATGATAAAAGCAATATATAACCATTAGAATATTTTTTTTCTTAAAATGAAATGAGATAAATAAAATCACTGAACACATATCTTAGAATAGGTAAAGCAATTTCTTTGTTTTTTTTTTTTTTAATTGCCAAAACTAGTCAGAGCCATTGAGTTTAGAGATGACTTTGTATCTTTAGTCTCTACTTATAGAATAGGTTCACTTCAGCTTCCTTGAACAACTGATTAAAAATACCATTAAATAGACATACTTTGAATGTCAGAACAAATGGTCCTACCAGTCCTCCGTGTTCCATCTTCCTCTAGCTCCAGGTGACACACTGTCTAGGTAAGAAGGACAGGTTGTCATCTCCAGGATATCAAGTTTCTGATTCAAAAGGACTTCCACAGGCTTTTTCTAGCTCTCTGCTCTGTGTCTTCTGTGGAACTGAAGGGATTCAGACTCAGGGCTCACAGTAGCGCCATCCCCTCCCTAATCTCAATCACTGTACACACCTTACACAGACTCTTCTACATGTAGGAAGGGATACAAAATAAATACTTTTTGTCATTATGGCTTGTGTGTTGCTCTCAATTAACTGCCATTTTCCCAGAACCCATAACTAAAAGTCAATACCTTCATCAAAGTGTTAGCCAACCATATTGCCAATAATCAGGCAACCCAGTTGTTTTGTGTCTTACTGAATGAAACCATCGGAGGCAACATCCACAGTTCTGTGGTGAAATGGATTGTGCTTTTTGAGAGAAATTAATTATATCACATGCCATAGCTCAGTTCTTATCTAATTTATTCCACTAGAGTAACTCAGGAGTGACTGTTAATAAAATGGCAAGCAATTTCTCATGACCAAAGAAGTGTTGTTGGCAAATGATGTTGCTTGAGTCTGATACAGATACTCTCATTTGCTTTGACCAGTGAGAAGGAAATATGTTTAGACATCTGGGTCATGGTTTGATTTATTTAATGTGTGATGATATGTCTCAGCTTATCATAGATACTCAAAAGTAAGTCTTGCTCCTATTTCCAAAGGATTGACTTAGAATCAAGAATCAAGGACTAGGCCATTTGCCACTGACTGTCAATGATATATATCTATAGTGATTCATCCTCCCTGAAAGGAAAATCACTTCTTTGAATGTTCTTTGGAAAATGAATAAATAAACTTATATTACTACTGTAGGAAAATAGCGGAATTGTAAAAGCATACTAACCTTCCTTTAGAAATAATTTATTGAAGTAATGTAAGTCACAAACTAAAAGGAAAAAAGAAGATATACAGCATCAAAATATGTCAACCCTTAAAAATCAGATCAACTCTATATTAGTGTTTTGTGCCAAACAGCACTTTCAATTTTAAAAATGCAATCACAGATAGTAACAACCATGAACACAAGTCAAAATCCAGTCTCATTTCCACAAATGCCTTTCTTGCTTATTTTTAAAAAATTAAAAATAGCCTACCTTTATTCTAGTGAAGCCGGTTTTAAATAAAATTAAAGCTGAAGGGTTGATTAATAAGAAGCAATGACTAATCCCTGTAATCCTTAAGCAGATTATCTGAAAACAGATTGAATTCTTATGGCCAAAGACAGTGTATCATGAAAATATTGGAGTTTTTATTTTTTTAATTGTTACTATGCTTTTAAAAATAAATAAAATTCTGAAACCAAAACCAAAACAACTCCCATTGATCTACTTAAACTACAATAATCTAAATTCGAATTGGATAAATCATGTTTTATCATGTTTTATCATTTAAAGTCATGTGTTATAATGATATAAATTTGAATTTGGCTTCTCTAGAATTATTTCTAGAATTATTCTTTTATAGGATTATTTGAATCAGGTTTCATAGGGAAACAGAAACAATAGATTGGGCATATGTACAGAAATATGGAGAGAGAGAGAGGGAGTGGGAGAGAGAGAGAGAGAGAGAGAGAGAGAAGGAAGGAGGAAGGGAATGAAGGAGAAAGAGAGAAATTTAAGGAGAGAAAGAGAGAGAAAGAGATTTTAAGGAATTGGCTCACACAATTAAGGGAGCCGGCAAGGCTGAAATTTGTAGGGCAGCTCTCCAAGCTGGAAACCCATAGAAAAACTGATGTTGAAACCTCAAGTCTCAATTCTGTCTACAGAATGTCTTCTTTCTCTTTGAATCTCAGCATGTTTGTATTTCCAGTAGTCCAGCATGCTGATCATTCAGCAGTTCAATCCCCCTAGATCGATCTTAATAGATGGAAGCCCATGCTGCTGGCCCTCACAGTCTCTATTCTAGCACTTTGCCTACTACATTCATGTAACAAGATGCATCTCAAAATGACCAGTAAAGGAAGCTGAGGTCAGTTGGCTTGTTCATGCCATCTTCTTAATTTTTAGGGTCTTTCCCAGAGTGGATACTCTCTGATGGTTTTATGTTTTTTTTTTTGTTTTTTTTTTTTTTTTTAAGATTTATTTATTTATTTTAGAGAGAGCGTGAGCATGCAAGCAGGAGGCAGGGCAGATGGAGAGAATCCTAAATGGACTCTAAGTGGAGTACAGAGTCCTACAAGAGGCTCAATCTCATGACCCTGAGATCATGACCTGAGCCGAAAGCAAGTTGGACACTTAACAGGCTGAGCCACCCAGGCAACCCTCTCCTGGGTGTTTACATCCAATAAAAAAAGTATTTTCTGTGTTCAATAATATATGTGATTGCATACTTGCTCTCTTGATCTCCTTATACATAATCATCCAATCATTTTCTTTCTAGGCCCCTGACCAGTTAGGTTAGTCATTTGCTAGAAGTCCACGTATATTTTTGTCCCAGGCCATTACCCGTTTCACACATATCAAATGACCATGTGCAACATCCAGAGATCTTCCCACTGTAGGTTGTTTCCCCCTCTGCTGTGTTTCATGACCACATACTAGTGGGATGTACTAAAGCAGTCAGTATTTTTCTCACATACACATACTGAGCCAACCTTTATAAATACCACACTCATCCTATATACTTTTTCATCAGATTGTGATTAGAGACATTGGCCTTCAAGGGAGGATCTTGGTGTGACTAGAGAATCCACTACAAAGAATATGCAGCATATTACTGACCACCAGGTCAAAGAAGATGGCATCAATACCCCTGATGAAATAGTTTTAAAAAACTCATAAAGGGATTTATATTTTCACTTGATCTTGATAAATTAATAGCAGAAGATTGTAGAAGAGATGAAAGGATGTAGAGTCAAAATGATCAATATTTGAAATCTATGGAAGCATTAAGGGGTGTTGCGTATTTCAATAGTAGAAAACTCCCATCCTCTTCCACATGTCTAGATTTTTTTTTAACTAATGCATTGAGGGACCTCTCCTTTATATCAAACAGACTAATCAAAATACTTCTTCATACTTAATTTCTTCTCTGAACATATATCCTAGACTAATTTATTTTTACAGTTTTATTTGCCTATAATTGATATACAAAACTGCACATCTCTAATGTCTACAATTTGATCCAGTTTGAACATATCCATATACACATGATGCCTTCACCACGATCAAGGTAACAAACACATCTATTACCTTATAAGTTTCCTCGTGTCTCTTTGCATTGTGTGTGTGCTGCTACGTGTGTTAAGAACATTTAACATGAGATCTACCCTTTGACAATTTTTTAAGTGCATGATACCATGTTGCTAATTATAGGCACTATATTGCACAGCAGATCTCTAGCATTTATTCATCTTGTTCTAGTCTAATTTGAATGCACATTTCTCTTGTTCCAATACTTGCTTCAGGATTCCTAATGTTCAGTTATCTCTCTATTGCTGTAGCCTTACTATAATCCCATTGAGAGTACAGAATTTTCTTATTCATCAATAACTACTCAGTATCTGGCACAGTAACATGCCCATAATTTTTGTCATGGTATTTTTGATGATTGAAAAAAATGCAGGTAGCTTTCTTGGCCAGAATATAGAGACTACATGAATGAACTGAAATACAGTAGGATATAAATCTTACCTTCTGTTGTTTAGCTTTGGGACTAAACAATGTTCACTGATGAGTATTTAGAAATTTTAAAGGAGGGAGAGCAAATGTTGTGTTAAAGCAAGAAAAGATGGTTAAACTGCTTCAAACAGTTTATGAAAGATACCCTCTTGACTGCTTTGACTTCATCTAGATTTTATTTCCAAATCTCATCAGGAAAAAAAAAAAGCTGATTTCAAAATATCGCAAACATACTGAAATATCTGGAAGCCATAAAAACATAGTCCTTAAATTTTATCTAAAGCAAAATTATATGAAAATGTAAATGGTCTATATTGTTTACCCTCTCTTGCATAATTCTCATTTTGAAACATATGCACATATTTTCATTTATGTCACTTTTTCAACAGCGTGTAAGATATTCACAGTGACATGTATTTCATAGATGAAATTAATACAGATTTCACTGAAACACCCAAAAAACTTTCTGGAGAAAACAAAGCAAGCCATTTGTATACTGTGTTTGGGGAAATATGTGAGACCATAACACTTGCTAAATTAGAGATTTATCTTGCAACTAATTGTGACAATGGAATTGTTCTCTGCAGTGTCTGCATCAAAGCTAATAATTTAGTGTATATGTGTGATTTAGGACTCTGTAGATAAATAATGCAATATTAGCATAATTTGGGAGCTTGTTAGAGTCACATTACACAAATATATCAAATCAATAGTCTGTATACCCTAAACATACGCAAGGTTATGTGTCAATTATATTTCAATAAAGCTGGAGGGAAAGAAGAAGAAAAAAAAGGGGAGAAGGAGGAGGAGGAAGAGGAAGGAAGGAAGGAAGGAAAGGAAGGAAGGAAGGAAGGAAGGAAGGAAGGAAGGAAGGGGAAATAATAAGAGAAAAGAAATGCAGAATGTCAGGCTCCACTCCAGAGCTACTGAATCAAAATCTGAACTTTAGAAAGATGTCCAGGCAAGCCACAGGCACATTGAGCTTGAGAAGCACTATTCTTTAATATATAGGGCTGGGTCTTCTTGCTGCCATTAATTTGCTTTGTAACTTTAGCAAGTTTCTTTCCCACTCTTTCAGTTTCTTTACCTCTAAAATAAAATAGTGACCCTTTCAAACAAACAAACAAAAACAAACAAACAAACAAAAAATGACAAGCAGATCATATTAACTCCAGACCAATTAAATCAGAATCTCTATAGGTGGAACTGGGCAATGGTGTGGTTTACAAAATCATACTAGGTAAACTAAAGGTTCAGCCTGGATAAAATCCACCGGACTATACAATCTTGAAGGACTTTCCCAAGTCTTGGAATTTTTTTTTTCTGTAAATTGTTAAATTCAGCACCCATCTGTAATCCAAATGTCATGACATGAGGTGTAGTAGACACAAGGTGTACTAAGTTGTAGAGTGTAGCTCCTAGAGTGTAGTAGCTACACTCTACAACTTACAAAGTTGCTGCTGGTACTAATTACTTTTAAAAACAACAACAAAACAGCATTTGTCAGAGTGAAGACATAAGATTTTAAAAAGTCATATAGAAGAACTATGAAGAAGAGTCTTAAATTTTTTAATACGAAAACATGGAAGACAGAGGTGGAAAACACAGGAGATAAATAGAAGACAAACAAGGTAAAATAGAGATTCTCTCTACTGTCTGAACCTGGCTTTATTAAGCCATTGTAGCAGCTCTTATTTTAAGCATGAATTGCATTGATTGGTGATACATTTCATTGTTCAAATGTGGGAAACTCAGAGTATTCATTCTAGGTGTTTAACATTCATCCCTGCTGGTTTTCATGGCAATATTCATACTTGGAATACATCTTTCCCTCACAGGACCTCTTGTGTTGACTGCAGCTATTGTCTGTTCACACCTAGTCTGGAGGCTGATCACTATGAAGCTATTTGACTCTTATTTCCAACAGTTACTCTCTTTGTCATATTCTCTATTTATCTTAATTGTCGTAGACTTTTATTTAAATCTATGGTGTATGTGATCTTTCTTCAAACATGTTATATAGCATGATACCTATTTTATATTTTTCAAATATAAATCCTTTATGAAAAATCAAATTTCTTAAATCATTTTAAATATTTGATTAATTAAATTAAAAATTAAAAGTGCACACAATTCTCCTAACAACTGTTAGGTACTCTGCAATTCTGTAAAGTTACATATTATGGGAATTCTTGGATTTTTTTAAATTAAATTAACAGCATTGCAGAAGTTTCCACTAAGCATTTCTTGTCTATCCATTGGCTCTCTTTGCCCAGAAATTATTATGAATTTATGTGAGATTTTCCATATTGTCACTGTGTATGTAAGTTCTTTCGAGGAGTGATCATATGACAGCCCTGGGCAGATGGGCTAAGGCTTGGGCAAATATATGTAAGCAGGGTTTAGGCAGAATTAAGGTCAGAGAGGGAGGTGGAAATATGATGACATGAGAGTCTAAGTAGAAGGGGATAGATTGACAGTGAAGTGAGAGAAAAGTGTGGCCTTGTCTAGAACATTATAGTCGATATTAAGTTCATGCATCAAAAAATTACTAAGCATTTACTATGCTCCGGGCATATATGCCAACAATGGAAACAGAGAGGGCAATATGCACACTGTCCTCAAGATGTTCATGATCCACTGTGAGACAAAACATTTTTAAACAGATTAGGATGTGCATGTTTTACTGCAAAATGTAGAAGCAAATAACTGAACACATAGTGGGTGAGACTCGTTTTGACTGAAGAGTCTAATAAGATTTCTCAAATGAGTTGGTGAGGCCGTGGGTTTTCATTTCATGGCTTTCTATACAACAGAAAGTCTAGGTCCTCAATTTCAGGCCAACGAAATTATATTCCCAGTGGCATAGGGACACACAGCTGCCTAGAATTCAGCATCTGTATTCAGTATTGTTCTCAATATACATGAAACAGAAACGGGAGGTTTTTGTCAAATTGTGAAATAGTCTACAATTTATCCTATGAGCAACAGAGAGCTGTCTGGGGGTTACAAGGGAAAGGCCTTTCTGTAGTCTGTATTCGGGAAGGTCAGCCTGGCAGCGCTGGGGATGAAGGAGTGAAGGAGACAGTGGTAACACACGATGGTTAGAGAGAGAAGACAAGCCTGAGAAACTTCTCTGAGCCATAAGCAATAGCGATGTTTGGATAGGCGAGATGACCTCTTCCTTATAGTGTAGACAGAACTCTGGTGTAAGATAGAAACTGTAGATTAACAAAATGTATTATCCTTTTCAGCCCTAGAATTTTAAGAATTTTAAGATTTTATAATCCTCCAAAATGCAATAGAGTGTGCATAGGTTTAAAGTTAGAGCTCTGGATTAAAATCCCACCTTTGCCACTTTTTAATATGTAAATTAGGTAAATTCTTTAACCACTTGGAGTCTAGTTCCTCAATTGTAAAATGAGCACAAGCACTGGATCTTGTCGTGAAGACTATGCCTAGTCCAGTGTCTGGGACATGAGAAAGGTTTAGGCAAGAGATTCTACGGTCCCTTAAAAATAAAGCTAAACTAGCCTAGCCCTCGTCTTATTGCATTTTGCCTTAAGAGGTTATCACCAATCTTGGACATTTATTGCAAAGCCCTGGGTCTATCCTCCGTTGAGTAAATGCCTCTCTTATCTGTCACACTTCCATTACCTGTGACCAGGTGTGCATTTGGATCCTCTCCATATTTTAGCAGCAAACTCTCAGAAATGCTCTCAGGTCCATCTGGCATTAATCCTAGGAAATGACAGATACTTAGATCAAATTATAGAAGATTGAAAATGCCATTTGTTCAGCTATTAAAGCAATGAAGGGACACTTTTGTTAAGAAAAAACAATGTTCAGTAAGGTAAAAATCTGTATAAGATAAACATCTTTATTCTTTGTCCTGGGAGAATAAAAATAGTAGCTCATGTCATCAATATTTGAAGATGCTTTGAAACGTGTTTAAATCAGAAATACAAGGAACATGTGAAATAGTACATTCTTCTCCAATTTATACTTCTAATTCCCCTTATTTAAAATCTTTCTTTCCTAACAGCTGTTGAAACAAAGAACACAAGGTTTGCTTTGACTTAAGAATATTTAAGTGACATATTCATAGTTTCCCTCCCGTCCCCAAATTAACAGTGTTCAGTAAGATGATATTTAAGAAAATATCATTTAAGAAATGATACTGGTGCTACATTTAAGGAAAAAGTCATTCTAAATTTTTGTTACAACCTGAGCCAAAATCTGTTTTAGGTGGTCACCTACCTATTCTTACTTAAAACTCCTCAAGGTCAAAGGGAAACACAACAACAACAACACAATAAAACAAAACAAAACAAAACAAAAAACAATTCTTCTCCGTTGTTTCAACTTCCTTTCACTTTCAGCTCAGAGAGCAGGTAATGTTTCTTTGAGGTCTGTTGCAGAGCATGACATTAGTGTATATTATAAAGAGAGTGTGTTTTGATAAAATTCTAGGAATTTCTTTCTCAGGGAGGATAGAGTGAATCAGGCTTTGCTTTTTGTCTAACTTCTGCTTTTTGACTCTCCTGATGGTCTCAATATAGGTTTCCTGAAGGTGATTTACAAGAGAAGAGAGAGATGTTATCACTTTTATTCATTGTTCTAGAGCTTCTCACATTAGTACTCAGCAAGAATTGGAGGGATGTAGGTTGGAGAGGTGGCACACAGACATGTTTAGAATCATTCCTTCCTTTGGACCCAGGTCTGTTTCTCTGTCTTAGCTCTCGCCCTTCCTGTGAGAAATGTTCAGCAGAACCAAATGTACAGGAGAGCGGAATGGAGCAGACTGAGCGGAGTTTACCCCGGACTCAAGCTGGAGCTTTGCTCCACTTCAAGTACCCAATCTGTCATTTCCTTTTTTTTTTTTTTTTTTTTTTTTTTTTTTTAAATTATTTATTTATTTATTTATGATAGTCACAGAGAGAGAGAGAGAGAGAGAGAGAGGCAGAGACACAGACAGAGGGAGAAGCAGGCTCCACGCACCGGGAGCCTGACGTGGGATTCGATCCCAGGTCTCCAGGATCGCGCCCTGGGCCAAAGGCAGGCGCTAAACCGCTGCGCCACCCAGGGATCCCTGTCATTTCCTATTGAAACCATGTCCTTGTGTTCTTTCTTCTGTAAAGGTTGTGAACTGTGCTTCCCATCTCTGTATCCTTTGGGCATAGAACCAGGTCAGGCATGAGGTGGGTACCTGGTAAATATTTATAGATGCGTGCATCCGCCCAGGCATACATGGACAAATGAGTGGTGCCATTTAGAAGATAACATGGCATATATTACTAAGAATTGGTCGTAGTAAAATAATGTTGGTCTTTGCATGCAAATAGGTGTTCCAGGAAAGAAACCATATTGCCACCGTAGCAGTTTTCCACCATTTTCCTCTTGCGTTTTTATTGTTAATTAGTAATAATAGTAATAAGTTATCCTTAAAACATAATGATACCAGATATTAAATAGTATATAATGGGGATCCCTGGGTGGCTCAGTGGTTTGGCGCCTGCCTTTGGCCCAGGGCATGATCCTGGAGTCCCAGGATCGAGTCTCGCGTCGGGCTCCCTGCATGGAGCCTGCTTCTCCCTCTGCCTGTGTCTCTGCCTCTCTCTCTGTGTCTTTCATGAATAAGTAAATTAAAAAAAAAAAAAAAAAAACTTAAAAAATAGTATATAATGAAGACAGAAAGTATCCCCATGACTCCAACCTATTTGAAAATATTTGTACAGAAACAGTACTAAGGATGTTGAAATATAGGTGTTTCTTTAAAATGCCAAAATTCCCTCTTTTGCTACAAATGCTGAGGTTTTGGGCTCTGGAGTATCTTTTTGTTAGTGGCAACCGTTATCACCAATCAATAAACATGAAAGAAGAAAGAATACTCAGAAGCATTGGAGGATAAAATTGCAAACTCATTGTGCAAACACACAACTAGAAAAATTATTATCTCATACTGGTCTGGTCATTTTTGTGCACATTTAAAAAATTATTTTTTTCCCTAGGGACAGAGAATAAAATTCTGCTACAATGGAAAACACCGTTAGAGGCTAGCCCTTTTCTATTTTCTTTGTAGTTTTTGTCAACCCGTTGAACTGCAAGGCTATTGCCATAATGTCTCAAGGAGCAGAAGGCCCTTAGGACTGCACCTCTGAGATCAGACCATCCCAGGGACTGGTGCAGGCCACTGCATCTGAAATGGGCCCATTTATCTGGAAGTAGGAGACGGAGCAGCAGGAGTAGAAGGGCTCAACAGCAACAACAAAGTCTTGTATCTCAGTTAACTAGGACTAGAAGGATTGTCTGTATGGAAGTGGTAGTGTTTCCCAGAGGCAGTCACATACTACTCAACGTCAGATGTGATTCTTTTCACTACCATCTGTTGATACCATTATTTCCTTAAACCTTGCTCTCTTCCTACCAAACTTTGCCACACAATGTGTCTATAGGAAGCAGATGAAAGAATAGATTTCATACCATCAACGTTTAGTGCGGTTGAAATCTCATCCTCCATATGCTATCAGTTAACAAATTCCCTTGTATTTGCTATTCTACAATCTTATTGATGGTACTTAAAAAAAATAAACACTTATTGGTTTAAAAGTACTAATCAAATTTTTATAATATAAAACCATAGTCCAATAATTTACTTTTCCCATCCTTATCTTGCTACCAGAAGCAGGGAACTCCCCCAACCATTTTTTTTTTATTTCATTTAGCTTTTTGTATTGGTATTTACCTCTGTACATTTGAAAAATATGTGCATCCCGTTGTCTTCTGACTAATCATATTTAATTTATTTTTTATTTTTTATTATTTTTTTATTTTAAAGATTTATTTATTTATTTATTTATTTATTTATTTATGAGAGAGAGAGAGAGAGAGAGAGAGAGGCAGAGACACAGGAGGAGGAAGAAGCAGGCTCCTTGGAGCCCGACGTGGGACTCGATCCCGGGACTCCAGGATCACACCCTAGGCCAAAGGCAGGCACTAAACCACTGAGCCACCCAGGGATCCCCTCATTTCCTTTTTTTAGATAAAAATTGAGCTATTTCCACTCCCGCCCTTTCTCCCTCCTACCAAATAAATTTTGCCTCAATTTTCAGATAAATATTTTTGTTGTTGTTGCTGTATCTATATAAATAGTGCTCATTACTGAGCCAAGAAATGTACTATGACTTAATTCTCTTTATATTTGTTTTGCTTATTGATAAAAACTGTCTCATATTTTCTTTTCTCAATTTTCTTTGAAAATCTAAGGAATTTCTACACTTTCCAGGGCTCTTTGAAAACATCTTTCAGGACACCTAGGTGACTCAGTTGGTTAAGCATCTGCCTTGGACTCAGGTCATGATCCCGGGGTCCTGGGATCAAGTGCGGCATCTGACTTCGTGCTCAGTGAGGAGTCTGCTTTGCCCTCTCCCTCTGCCCCACCTCCACTCATGTGCTCGCACGTGTTCTCTCTTTCTCTCACACATAAATAAATAAAACCTTTAAACCTATTAAAAAATAAAAACAATAAAAATATATTTAAATATAACTCATTAGATTGTCCAAAAGTCAGATAATTTCTTAGTTTTTTTCTTCTTTCCCCTCAAGACCTCCCTCTAGACACATAGTCTCCTGCTCCAGCCTAGGGTAGTTGCTTCCCAGGCCTGGCCATGAAACTTGGAATCCTCCTCACTTCTGTTCAACAATGGACTTCTCGTCAGACATTTCCCTTGTATTTATTTTTCCTCAGTATATTTCTTGATTTTGGAAGAGCATATTCTAAAATAAGTTTCTTGCAAACTGTGTAAGACATGTGAAAGAAACATGTTGTGAAGAGTTAAAATGAAGTTTGGTGGGAAGCCATACCTCTGGGAAGACACAATGAAGTATAAATGATGAGGTTCTACAGCTGAAAGCTCCGTGAACTTGAAGAACGCAAAGGGCCTCTCTTAGCACCCAGCACCCATTTCTCATTAGATCACAAGGAGGAATGATCAAAAGCCAGTTAGCAGCAGAACCACAACTGGAGTTCCCATCTCCTAATTAACCATCCAGGCTTTTCCTTGCTGTATATATGTCGTTGTGTGTGCTTGGTCACTTTTGTGTTTCTTTGCAATAATACTGTGGTATTTGCCTCACAGTGACTATGACGATTTTACACATGATAGGGAAGAGAATTACAGGAATTGATCAAACTGTACAACTAATAAGTGACTGTGGAGACTTCCAAAGCCACACACACACACACACACACACCCTACATTTAAATATTCACTGTTTTTAAGAGTCTATTTCTATTCATGAGCTTAAAAAATAAAAATTAAGTAACCAAGGCCACCGTTTTAAATGTTTCATGAGTTTTCCTTTGTTCAAAATTGGTAATAGGAGTAGCAACACTTTATGTTATTACTGCTGAGCCCCAAAAGCTCAGCTTTCTCTAAAGGTCAGCTAGAAATTTTCAAAAGGGCAAAGCTGATTCTACACATGTGGTATCTGTGCAGGAGGATGTCGGCGACGGCTTTCTGAATTGTTTCCCTCCTTTCAATGAACCAATGTTCAAAGTACCTCAAATTTCTAATCTGTCTGTCTCTCTCTTTCTTTAACCACACTGAGTTCAATAAAATTTGTTTTACAATTTAAGGTGAATAGTATTGTCCCTACAAAGCTGAAACCTTACTATAATAGTTATTAGAATTTCCTGAGCAATGTTGATTCAGTGTGAACATTACCCATTGAAATAAAAATACATTAATGAGGAGAAAATAAACCCAATTTCATTTGTTCAACCTCTATATCCTGAATGTCCCTGTGCCCACTGTCCTGTTAACATTCCAGCTACACAGATGAGCAAGCTATCTCCTGTCTTCAAAGGAGGAAATTGCTCACTTACAAAACGAATGGATAAACCGATAACGTAAATGCATTGTGAGAATTATGATCTTTGTTTTATGAAGTACTGTGTGATATGGAACAACCTCCAACATGAACAACTAGGAAATAAAAACAGGAATAAAGCATATACAGTTTAGTTGGATTAGCAAATATAAAGTACAATGACCTAAATGCACTTACTTAGGTTATTTCTCTTGGGTATACAGGAAGCTTTTGAAAGACTGTATCTGGAATATAGATTAAAAAGTTTAAGACAATCGATTTACTTTCTATTGTGTATGACTTGTATGCCAACTATTAAAATGGACTATTTGCCCAAGATGAAAGATGGACATTTAGGTAAGTTTTGGGGACCCAAGCAGTCTTTGTAGAACGTGTCCATTTCACACCAATTGTCACGGATGAAGAACAGGAAGGCAACAAAACATAAGAATGGTTTCAAGATAAAGGGGAAAATATGGCACACGTATCCAAGTGGGAAATACCGGTCATGCCTGTTGCCAGGGAATGAGGCAAGTCCTGCTTAGAGCAATGTGGAATGGGAAGCAGAGGAGCATGGGGAAGCATTTCAGTACTCAGGTAAGACCTTGCAATTTGTCGTGAAGATGTGAAAAAAATCACATGCCTAGAGATGGGTACTACTCACCAGAGATAATTTCATTGATTAAAAAGAGCAATGAATTTTCCAGGAATTTCACTTTGTAAAAAGTTCTATATGTGGTAATGTCTTTTTTAGGATGAAGAAAATATATTATTGGTTTTGTTAGGAGAAGTAGAATAGTTTGACTTCATTTTTAGCAATATGGCAGATGAGATTCTTGAAAACTCAGCCTTACAGAATCTTTAAAATACCGGATAAACAGTAAAAATGTGTTGCATTGCCTAGTCGAACTTACAAGAAATTAAGGGCAATTCCCAAGGGCCAAATTTTGAGTAGAAGCTGAAAATCGGAATGGCAAAGGGGCATTGACACTTCAACTACCCTGGGGCCATCAGTCAATTCTGAACCAATGAGCCTCAGGGGGAAAATGGAAAAAACAACAGCAACAACAATGAATCAGATAGGGTCAAGTGTCAAAACTTTAGTGAAAGATAAATAAAAATATTTAAGTGTGTGTGTATGTGTGTTTATTTGACTCGGAACTCTGGGAATAAAACAACTCTTCCTTGGGAATGCTTTAACTTCAGCCTTTCCCTCAGACTTACCCATGGGAGAGTATTTATACCACACGTCATGGAGTATCTGGGAAGCAGTACCAGCTTATCATTGCTCCACCTGGCACAGTCATGAGCATCTTAAATAAGCCATATGTTCATGAAAGCCACATTGCCTTATTTCATCATCATATGGAAGAAACACTCAGAAGGGGGCTGGAAAGGGAAGGAACACACACTTGCTGAGACTCTGAGTGGCCACTGAAACCTGGAGATGGAGTGAGATAGCTCAGCCCTGTTGCTACCAGTTTGGTTAATTAGCAAGGGGACACGCTGGTCCACCGCATTTGAACAAATTGCCTATGTGACACTAAAGTACGAATGAAACACCCCCCCCCCCCATAAATACATGGCTTTTTAAATCAGTTGTATTTACTTACAGTGCCCAGTTCCAAAAAAATTTTCCTCGCTTAAATCTGGAAGTTTATAAATTTTCTGCTACCTTGTACCTCATGTCTTCAATAAATTCCTAATACTGAGACTTTAAGGAGAGGTATAAGTGGCCTCAGAGATTTTGGATTTTTCACACATCAGTATATGGTACAAACTGAAATGTGGGAGGAGAAAGAGTGGGCACAGCTGATTTATACTTGAAATAGGTAAACAGCACACATAACATTTGGGATGATGAACACGACAATTTCATTTCCAGATAAAAGATAGGTTGGGGCGCCTGGGTGGCTCAGTTGGTTAAACGTCGGACGACTGATTTTGGCTCAGGTCATGATCTCAGAGTCCTGGGATTGAGCTCCCTGTTTGGCTCCACTCTCTCCTTCTCCCTCTACCCTCCCCCTCCACCAGGCTTGTGGACACAAATGTACTTTCTCTCTCTCTCTCTAAAATACATAAATATGTTTAAAAAGGAAAAAAAAGATAGGCTATTTCTCCCTCTGTGCCCTCCTTTTTACTTTTACTTATTTTTATTGTATTTAATAATTTAGGCCTTGTGTTATAAATGCTGAGGTTCATGTGGTATGATTGTATCCTCCCATTAGTCATCATCATTGATTTCCCTGCTTTTTCATCAAAAGGTTTTGCACTTAGTGTTAAACCATAACTGCTTCATGTGGGCCATTCCCTATTGTAATTGGCAACGTACTTTTCTTAAGATAGCAAAAGTTGAAAAGCTCCTGAAGACCTGAGGACATCTTATTTAATCAGAGTGTATGAAATATAGGGACCGATAATTTCCCAGGCTACTGCTTTACAAGTTACTATGTTTGCTACTCCCAATCATATGTGTCTCCTGCAGTCAGGGAAGCCGACTACAAAAGGATCTTATACCAATGTTACGTGCCTTATAAAACACGCAAATTTCCCATACATGGGGCTCAATTTCACAACACTGAGATCAGGACCAGAGCCGAAATCAAGAGTCAGACACTTAACTGATTGAGCCAACCAGGTGCCCCTCAAGTCTGTTGTTTTACACATAATCTAAGGTTTGCAAATACACAATATTTTGGTCATGCCTCCATGTAGAAATTCAGATTCCAACCATATGTTTGATATCTTTCTGGTATTTTGTTCTGGTATATATCCAACAAATGAGTTCAGGATGCCCAAAAGGTATTCTCACACCTATGTCCATTGTCGTAATTTTCACAATAGCCAAGAGAAAGAAGAACTCAACCCCAGCGCCCATAGATGCATGACTAGATAAACAAAATATGGCATATGCATGCAGTGGAATATTAAGCAGTCTTTTTTTTATCAGTTTTTGTAAAAAGGACAATCTGTCACGTGTCACAACATGGACAACTCTTGAGGATGTTATGCTGAATACAATAAACCAGTTCACAAAGAGACAAATACTATATGATTCCACTTAAATGAAATATCTAGAGTAGTCAAAGTCACGGAAACTGATATTTTCAGTCAAGAATATATTAAGTTCTGAGGTCTTACGTGTTGATTTCCTGGCATCATTTTCCTAATTTGGCATTTTCAGGGGAGGAAAAGTAAGAACTCACACTGAATCAGTATCTACTATATGTCATATACTATAGTGAGCAACTGCCACCACCACCCCCTCACCCGCACACAAAGAAATGCATTTTCACCTCCAGGTTGTGCAACTCAAATCCAATTCCCTTGTCAATTAGCAAGGAAGAAGTAAGCACCATGCCACAAGCCACAGACTAAGGAGAGACAGCCCAGGCTATGAATAGTTCCTGAGTCATGGAGCAAACCTGTAAGAAATTTCTGAACTCTGGGAACCGGATCTAGCCCCATTTAAATAGGACGAGTATATAACATACCCTTTAAAATGGGGCCACTTCTGAGAGTTAAAGTTGACCCTAATATAATACTTAGATCTGGAGAAGAGGCGTAAGCCAGGACTGTTCCAGCAAAGTCCAGTGTGTGTTGAGCATGCATATACAATACTATGCCATCCCTCAGAGGGCTCCAGGGTTTGTTCCGATGCCAGTTATTACCTATCCCATTTTGCCAGTTTCCCAGGTCATTTTTATTCCCAAACCTGTGCCCTAGACAAACTTACAAAACCTGTTTACCCAAAGGTCAACGTTTCCTCATGCTCTAAATTATTTTCTATCACAAGGAAAGCAAGCTTGCTTTGAGACAATGAGCCCCCTCCACCACTGGGGGAGAATGACAGGTTTCAGAAATAGAATATTTTATCTCCTGCATAGAGTCAACAAATTAAAAAAAAAAAAAAGAGTCAACAAATTAGTTCTAAAGGCATAAGAAAAATCCATGCGGAGCTTCTAAAATCTCGGAGATGGATCCTCCCCCTCCATAGGACGCTTCAATGGAAAGACTGACAAGGCGGCCACAGATTCCCGATTGTGTCTTTCCCTCTCACTAATGAACACTTCATAACATTAACTCTTAACGATTCTGCTGAGGAAATCTTCCGGTAAGTGCCTCTTTGAGGCTGTCAAGCCAAAACTGTGTTGTTTGCCTTCCCTAAAAAGATCTAAGAAATCGAATATAAGAGCTGGAATCATCTTCATCCCTCATTTTGACCCCAAACTCCAAGCACATCTCTCAGGCATCTCTTTGGTTCTGTGCGTTTCCCCTCTGTTCCCTGTTTGGTCAATTTCTGTCTGGGAAATTAAATAATTTCAGCGTGGCAATAATGCTTTCACTTTTGTGAACCCCAAACATATGATCACTAATCAGAGCCATCAATAGCACAAAACGACCAAGCGTTTACATTTTTCAGACATTTAAAAAGAACCCTGAGGTCGTGGATAATTGCTGCAGCATCATCGTGGGAAAACACAGAATTTCTTTGAGAGTTTTAAAATATTGAATGTAGTTTTCAGGGCTTTGTCACTACTTGAAAGTATTTTAGGAAGCAGGCCCTGATTTTCATAACACATTGAGGCCAACGCCTTCTTTTCTAGAGATAAAGCAAGCGAACTTGAGGGAAGGAAGGACACTCACTCCATATCATGGGATCTCTCTACTGCGGATCAGAGTCAGAACAACATTGTGGTTTTGATTTGTATTTCCCTGATGGCAGGTGATGCAGAGCATTTCCTCATGTGCGTGTTGGCCATGTCTAGGTCTTCCTCTGTGAGATTTCTCTTCATGTCTTTTGCCCATTTCATGATTGAATTGTTTGTTTCTTTGGTGTTCAGTTGAACACCAATAAAAAATAAATTTATTGAAAAAAAAAAAAAAAACAGAGTCAGAACAACAGCCCGGGCAGGCCCGAGCCTTGGCTCACGGCGCTTGTACCAGCGTCCTTGCTCTCATACCCATCCTTGTCCTCCTGACGCCTGCCTGTACTCCTAATTTTAATATCACCGGTTTTCTTCTATCCATGCCCTCCTATAATCTCTATTTGAGTCTCATATGGTAATAGTGACCTTCTCTTGCCCTCCGCTTCCTCTGGCCTTAGTTTTTCTATGTGTATAATCTTGGTCTCTTTTTATCCTCTATTTAAAAATGCATTTATATAGTTTAACCTTTGGTAACATGCATATTAAATAGAACAGGCTTAAGAAAATGTCTCTGATCCTTCTTATTCCTCTTTCTCTTTACATAGCCCTACATTCATAAACCATGAATAAAAATTATCGAGGATACTACAAAATTTTTTTTTTCAAAAGAAACAAAATAGGAGGACAATAGTTTTAAGGCTTACTGTAACACTAAGATGCTGAGGCCTACATATCAAAGACAATAAGACTGAGAGTCACATAGGAGATGTTTCTGGAATACTCCCTGGAATTTGGCAAGAGTCTTCTCGTTGGTCTCTTGGCCAGGATCCACTTTCTCTTCCGTTATAGTCCCATTCAACTGCTGAACTGATATTCCTAAAAGGCAGTGCATCATTTCGTTTACCAATCCCGATGTCTTCTGTGACTTCCTATTGCTCAGAGAAGAAAAAACATATTTATTGACTTTGAGGCCCTTCCCTAATCTGCCTTGTGTCTTTCACCTTTCCACTTTTGCAGCACATGCCTGGCCCCTGACCATAACACGTATATGATGCTTCAGGGGAGAGAAAGAAATCCTCCAGTATACCATGATTCCTTGATGTCCCAATGGTTCTGCACACACTTCCTTCTGCCTCAACTCTGTCCCTTGTTTTTTTGACTAGGAAATTCTTTTCACGCTTTAAGGTCAAGTTCAGACTTTAGAATTCTTACAACATCTTTTTGCCTTTGCATTCATCCTTTCTCTAGGCATCTCTTCACTCGAAATATATTATTGTGTGTGTCTATGTGCTAAATCCTTGTTGAGACGTCAGAGAGACCATGTTGAAAAGACACGTTTCTCTCCTCTTGGCACTTACACTTTAGAGAAAAAGTAGAAGATTAAACAGTAATAATAAACAGGTAATAAGTTTTTAAATAGTAATATGTGCAATGAAAAATAAGAACAGGGCAATGGTGGAAAGTGCCGGGGAAGAGTGAGGAATACCATAAACCTGACTGTTAGGGAGATGACTCTTAGGAAATGATCCTTGAGAGAAGAGCAAAATGAGTAGAGGGAAACAGAGGTTCAAGTGTATAAAACAAAATGCAAGGGACCTAAGTGGAACCAAGCCTGTCCTTTTTGAAAGACAGGTGCCTAAAAACAGAAAGAAAAACGTTTTGGCTAGACTGTGGTAAGCCAATGGAAACTGGAAACCTTGCTGTCAAGGGAGTTAAAAAAATCTATATATCCTCCTCCCTCAGTATTCTTATAACTATTTTATATAACATTATTAAACCATTTTTCATATTTGTTTTGCTTTGTGTGCTCAAATATCTAAATCCCCCACTAGATTATGAAGCACTTCCACAAGAGTACATCTTATACTTTATCATATTTCTCTCTGCCCAGAAAAGGCCTAAGAAAACGCATAGGATGGACAGACCCGTTTACTCATTTATCTGTGTTTTTCTTTATTCCATAATTGTTTATTAAGAGGCTTAATACATAGCAGGCACTATGTAAGGACATGGGCAATGATCTGGTGAACAAAGATTACCACATTCCCTACCTTTATCATAGAGTTCACAGTCTTGTAGGAGATTCATTCATCAGCCAACTACATCAGATGATAAAATATTGAAGCGCAGTAAGTACTGTAAAGGAGAGATACCTGTGTTGTGGTTAAGGGATCAGGGAATATATCCCTGGAGAAGTAGATTCTAAGCTACAATCTGAAGAAAGAACAGGAGCTGATTATCTAAAATCTGGGTTGAAAAAATAGCTTAAGTAAAAAGCTTGATGTGGAGGACAGATTGAGACAGTAATAGAAAGCTAGCTTTCAGGCCATGCAAAGGATCTTGGCTTTTACTGTAAGAACGATGGGAAATCACTCATTTCACCTCCAGTAACTACTGGAGTTTTAATTAATTCAGCTCAGTGAGTATTCTGAAGGTCTATTCTAGGGCTATTTAGTTTGAATGTCCTCACCCTCTGCTACAACCATGACATGTTTTAAAACATTCTAAAATATACGGCCTTCCTCTGTTGGATTCCTTGTAGGGTAACTCTCCAGCTTCTCCCATCTATAGACTTGTGTCCGTGTCGTTCATGTGGCTTTTATTGCCCCCAGAATGCAATGTTATCGCTTGTCTTTGTGCCTTTGAACCTCTGTGCATTTGTGCTGCCACACATGAATGAATTCTTGATGGGAAGAACAATTCCCTGGCTTACAACAAGAGATCAGGCTTCTCTTGAAGGGTCATGTGTGCAGGACTTATGATCTGGGGCTACCAGTGGCAATCTGATATCTCTCTTGCTCATTGAGAAACTGTTATTAGTCTAGATGGGAGATACAAGGCTTTGTGGTATATTTTAGAGGTTTTCCCTCAAAAAGAATTTTTTTCTTAGTTTTGGTAAAGTAAGTCTACACAGGAAATGGAGGATACTGCCAATCATAACTGACAGTTTTGATCCTGCTAGTGTCTTTAAGAACAGGACTCAAGATTTGGAAGACTGTCTATCCGGAGCCCAAAAGCACATCTTGCATACAGTTTATACAGGCAGACATACACAAAGCCTCTTAGAAATAATTTAAATGTCTTCTAAGAAAAGGAAAAGATGGAAATGAATCAGGAATAATGTCACCATACTGGGCCCAATGTTCTAGTTTTATTATGACAATAGTCGGAGCTTCTGCACAAGATGTGGTTGTTTTATTGGGCCCTGATGACCAGTAACTGACAAAACTAGAGAAATGTCCATGGAAAAAATATGAGTGAAAAAAGAAGATGCAAAAGAAAGAAAAGTCACAGAATACATCTTTTGACTTTTTTTCTCTCTCTAAGCCCAGACAAGTTTTTCCTTTGTGAGAAGCTTCACATAACATGAAGAATAGAATCATGCATGGCCTTTGCTTTATTTATTCATTATAATGTGGTTTCGCATTTCGGCATTACTGATGTTTGGGGCCAGCTGGTTCGTCGAGTGGCCTCCAGTGCAGGTACAGCAGCAACTCTAACCTCTCCTCAGGAGACACCACCAGCTCCTTTCTGCCCTTGGTGGTAGCAAGCAAAAATGTCACCATACGTTGCCAGAGGGCCCATGGGGAGCATCAGGGAGAACCACAACAATACAAAATGAATTAAGGGTCTAATGTGGGCAAAGAAATGTAGTAAATAATTCAACTCCCTATATTCTCTATGCCTTTGCCCATACGTCTATGTATGAAGTACATGAGGTCCTGAATTATGTGTATCATGTAGCTGGGATTCTCACGTCACCTCAATCCTCACAGATACATGTATATAAACACATATATACACACATATATACATACACACACACACATATATATATGTATATATTTCAAGACATTTATTCATTTGAGAGAGACAGAGTGAGCAGGAGGAGGGTCAGAGGGAGACGGACAGAAGCAGACTTCCCCCTACGCGGGGCTCGATCCCAGGACCTTGATCATGACCTGAGCTGAAATCCAATGGCTAACACTTAATCAACCGAACCACCCAGGTTCGCCTCTCACAGATATTCTTGAAGCGGGTATGATTTCCCACATTCAACTCATGTGGAAACTAAGGATCAAAAGTTTAAATAACTTGTTTAAAATCCATAAACAATTCGAGGTAGAGCCAGGGAAAATACCCCAGTACTTTCCATAAACCGCTGACAAACTGTGAACATTTTGATTAAATATAATCTAATGTGATAGCTAAGTTTGACAACTAAAACTGTGAAAACCACTAATTTATTGCCTTCATTCCATTTCAACTCTAAACACAAAAGCGTCTCATACACATAAAGAGTTGGACATTTTCTTAAAGTACTTTCGTGTCAGGTTTCCCTCAGACCCTCACCATAACCCTGTGAGCAGCTTAGCAGAGGTCGCTATGCACATTTTATAGCTGCAATAACTGAATGTCAGGGGGATGAACGGCTTATATAAGGGCTTATAGTTTGTATGTGACAGAAATGGGATCCATCTAATGGATCCTGTTTACACACACACACACACACACACACACACGTATCTGTGGCTGGGTATCATGACAATTACTCATATTAATTTTGGATGATTAAAATTTTTTTGAATAATTAAGTTTATTTCATAGCATTGCAAAATCCCTGCAAAGGATAATAAATCTTATTATTCTTCTTCTTTACTCAGTAAAGCCATTAGAACTTACTTACTTAGAACTTAGCACGCATTGTCTTTTAAAATTACATTTCTTATTTCTTTGATCATAATGAATGGGATATGATTATCTTTGTTTAAATATGAATCACATTGGATGACGACAAATATATACAAACCCTAACCCAGAAGTAAAGATTTTATAGAGAGGCTGGAGGAGTATGGAGAAGGAGCAGAAAGGTGGTGGGATGTTGGATGAAAAAATTTACTAAGAAGACAGTAGGATCTGGTAAGATTGGAAGGTTAATATTGGAAGCCTATGGGAGATACAGATTCTTGGGTGGGATAGGTAAGAGGGACTTCCACGGTTTGGCTCCAGAACCAATCCACTTGGTAATATGGACTAAAAGAGAATTCAGAAACCAAAGAGGTTAGCAGATGTCCCTTGGAGAGATACAGAAGTATTCAACTGGGAAGAGTCCAGGGAGGCCAACGAGGAGATTCACTGCAGGAGTATAAATGTATGATCAGCATATAGGGAGAAATTAACTAGGGAGAAATTTAATCTAAAACTTTAATTTTTGTCTGTCGATCAAACATTATTCAGTATTGCATCTTGGAGTTTAATGAGTACAATTCCTACATGTTTTAGGGAAGACTGTTCTATAAATGTCAATTGGGTCAAAGTGGTCAATACCATTGTTGAAATGTATATCTTTACTGCTTTTTTTATTTGTTCTATCAATTATTGAGATAGTATAGAGCTCTCTGACTATAATTGTAAATTTGTATCTTTCTCTGTGTAGTTATATAATTTTTGATTCATGTATTTGGAAGCTCTATTATTAGGTACATAATTGTTCAGGAAAGAATTGGCTCCTTTATAATTATGAAGGGACTTTCTTTGTCTACCGTAACATGTTTTCTCTGAAATCTACTGCTTTAATATTATGTAATACCACTACTAATGCTTAGCTTTTTAAAATTAGTGTTAACATGGTAGATGATTTTCCATTATTTTAAGTTTATCCTATCTGTGTCTTTATAAAGAGTACGCCCTGATGCCAGTATAGTGCTGGATCTCATTTCTTTAACCCATGGCTATTTGCTATTTGTATTTAATTTGAATTTCACATAATTGGTTTTTACACCTACCAATTTATTACTTGCTCTGTATCTGCACATGGTCCCTTTTCTTCTCTTTTTTTTTTGCCTTCTTTTAGATTTGTTCAGTATTTTTTGTTCATGATTCTATTTTACCTCTGTTTGGGGGGATTATTAGCTGTCATTCTTCACTTTGTTACTTTAGTTGTCTCTGTAGGGTTTACGGTATCCATCAGAATCTTCCAAAATCTACCTTCAAATGTTAAATCCTTTCATGTCTAATATAAGAGACTTGCAGTCATATACTCACATTTTTCTCCTCTAAAAATGTGTGTTCCTCATATAATTTGTTTCCACATATGGTAATAAAACTCCTCACTAAATTGTTAATATTTTTGTTTAAACAGACAATTATCTTTAAATAAACTTAAATGAAAGGAAAAATTCCTTATGCCTTTACCCATATAGTTATCATTTCCAGTGACCTTTGTTCATTCGTGCAGATGTAGATTTCTAAATGGAACACTTTCCCTTCTGCCTAAACGACGTCTTTATAAATTTCTTATAATGTGGGACTGTTGGTGATTCATTCTTTCAGGTTTTGTATTTTGGAAAAAGTATTCTTTTTATCTCTATTTTGATGGATGTTTTTGCTGGGTAAAGAATCCTAAGTTACTAGTTTTGTTCCAGCTCCTTACATCATTCCATGATCCTCTTAGTTGTATTATTTCTGCTGAGGTTTCTGTTGCCATTTTCACCGTACGTGTGTGTGTGTGTCTGTGTGCATAATGCATACTTTAAATTTTTCCTAACACTAGTTTTGAGATTTTGATGATGGTCTGCTTTTGAGTTGTGCTTGGAGTTTATTGAGCTTTCTACATCTGTGAGTTTATATTTTAATCAAGTTTTGAAATTATTCAACCATTTTTTCAAATACATTTTTCTATATCCTACTCTACTTCTGGAATTATAACTATAAATATATTATCACATGAACTTGTCTTAGAAACTCATTGGCAATTTTTTTTTTAATTTGGTTTCTGTTTTTCTCTTTTTTATTTGTATTTATTGCTATGACTTAAAATTCATTACTCATTTTTTCTCCTGCAATATCTAATCTTTCATAATTTCCATCCCCTGTATATTTCTACTCAGACACTACAATTTTCATCTCTAGAAGTTGTTCTTTTTTTTTTTTTTTTTTTGTATATCTTCAATGTCTCCACTTATCTTTTGGCTCATATAAAATACAGTTATAATAACCATCTTAATGTTCTTTTCTGCTAATATCTGTGTTAATTCTACATCCGTTTCAGCTAAACAGCTAATTTATTCATCTTCTCATTATAGACCATATTTTCCTGCTTTTTTTTTTTTTTTTGGCATGCCTGATAATCTTTTGTGTACCAAACATTATGAATTTTAGCATGTGGAGTGCTGGATGTTTCTCTGTTCCCAAAAGATATGATGAAGCCTCATTCTTAGATGCAGTTATGGAAACTTGGGGACAAGTTTCAGGGTTTCACTTCTATGATTTCAATGTTCAGTGTGGGGCTATTTCCCTGTGTATTGTGCCCACTGCCCCATTAACCATGAAGATTCTCAGTCTGGCTGTTGGGAACTCTGTCAGTGTCAGGTACTCTTGACCTTTACCTGGGTGGTCATTTCCCTGGCCTCAGGGTGTTTGTTTGTTTGTGTTTACTGTTGTTTGTTTGTATTTATTATTTTTCACGCATGCCCTGATACACAATGAAGACCTTTTGCAAGGCAGATTTTTTTTCGGTTAATGGCTCTCTCCTCAGTTCCTCTGTCCTGTGAATTTTATCCATCAGTGTATCCCTCATTTTCAACCCTGCCTCTTCAATTCAGGGATAGCTGCATGCTGCCTGGGTTTTACTACTTGCACTATAACCTGGGGATTTTCTCTAGACAATGAGCTAAGCCAATAGTAGGGTTTTCTTTCTTTGCTTGCCAACACTCAGGCCTGGTGCCTTTGTTGTATGATGTCCAATGCCTTAAAAAAAAAAATCTTTGTTTCAACTATTTTATTTGTTTCGTGATTATTTCTGTTAAGTCCAGTCCCTGCTATATCATCTTGGTCAGAAGAAGTACTGTCCCACAGTTTCAAGCTCAAATTTTATTACCTCAGCCAGAGCCTGCTGCGAACTTTCCTCCCCTACCTTCCCTTCATGTCACCATGCATACCTTCCATATTTCCTTCATATCCACTTTCCCAATCTATTAGCATGTTTTAATCACTTGCATGCTTTTTCTCTTTTGACTAAACAATTTCATTCAACACAGCATGGGCTTCTAGAATCCCAGAAATTATGTGCATGACACATAATAATTGCTCTTTAAATATTGGTTGCCTAAATGAATAAATCTCAATTGTGTTATTCTCACTCTTATTTGTATTTGCCTGTCTCATTATTTAAAATCTAACATTCAAATAAATAAGTAAATAAATAAATAAATAAATAAATATAATTTAACATTCTGTGCATGCATTGTCTATTGAGGAACTTTGTTAAGCAGAATATTGGGTTAAGCCAAGAGGTGAACCGCCTTTTGCCAGGCCTGTTTGCAAGGAGTCACCCAGCTGGCTTACCTGTATTCCAATATAGGGTACAAAACTGAATATTTGTCCATGGAAAGCTTTCCAAGACCACATTCTATGGGCACCAGTGCCTTGATGGCACCTTCCTGTGGCACCGCTCCCTGGGTTGCATACTTGAAATGAGTTTGCTTTAGTGCAAAATGGAAAATAAGCAGGAGATTGCTGAGACGTGAATATGGCTAGGTAGACTGACTCTCCTAGTAATGACACAGGAGGTGACATATGTCATCTTGTGCTACTGTGACCTTTCTCTCCTTCCAGAAACACACATTACTCTGAAAAAAAGGAGGAAAAAAAATGAGCCATCAATTGGGATACTGTTTAGTCATAACCAGCTTGTCTACAGCTCTTTTTCTAACATGAAATGCTATTGGACATTTTGAATTATTTCTCTTGCATCTCTTTCAAGCAGAAAACTCCAAAGCTAGAATTAATTTGGAGATAACCCTTCATTCAAACTTTCTACATTTAGTGACATTTACATTATTTACATTTATGCTTAAATAGAGGGAGAAAAAGCAATAATTACTAAGCACCTACTAATTTCTAGGGGCTTAAGTGGATCTTTTGATTTAGGGAAATAGAGATATGTAGAAAAGACATGAATATCACACTTTAATTGGATTAAAAAGACTTAGTAAGGTCAAACATGTGATGGATATCTGTATGTGATAAAGTATCATGGAATGAGAATAGATATCCACAGGCTCTAAGGACCGAACACATAAAAATGGGATCTGAAGAAAACAGTGTATTGGAATTTAAAAAAAAATATTTCATTTTTAATAATAATGATTGTATAGCTTCAGACACATTAGAAAATTCTGATGTAACAGTAGTAGTGTGGATTATAGGAATTATACATATTTGGTCAGATGAGGAAACTAAAACTCAGTAAATTTAAGCATTGTACCTAAGGTCAATAAGCTAGAAGAGTGAGGATTTAAATCCAGATCTCTAAGAACCTATAGGTGAAGCTCTTTGTTCTATTGGATTACTTATAGATAGCAATATTCATGTTTAAAAAAAATATTTCATCTTGTTGCAATATATGTTAGGTGATGAAGCTCTGTTAAGTCAAGTTCCTGGTGTTCATGTGGTCAGAGATATGTGTATGTGAGTGACTTAAAACTCAACACCCAGGAAAGAGTGGACCTTTCTACTATGCTTCTTATGCTCAGACTTCCATCAGCAAGTGATTTTCTTGCT